>NC_041407.2:12215000-12515000 GCF_900747795.2 Erpetoichthys calabaricus
AATAACTATGTTACCCCAAATTTTTCACTCACACTGGACATGTTCTACTCTCTCCAGAGAGTTATCCAGTCTACAACAGGCACAAAGTAATAATCAACCATGAATGTAACGCAAGTCCACTGCAGGGTTCACACACACCTACCCATAAATGTCATAAATAACTATGGAATACTGTATTGCAGTCTCCCAGAAAAAACCTTCACAAAGACCAGGATGTACTTTCAAACAAACAAATGTCAGCTGAGATTTAACTGGGGAGCAAACACTCTGCATTCCTACCACTTTTTATTTATATTGGTAAACCCCCCTACTCGCCATCCCCCGTGCAGGCCCAGGCGCTTGTCATTTCCCGGATCTGCCGCTTGCGACGAATTGGGCTGTGCTTTTGGATAAACACGAATATCAACTCTGTCTGTTATCTCAGTCTTTTGAAACTAATATTGCTGACAATTCGTTGCATGTTGGTTTATTATATATGCGAGCGTGATCTTTCGGATTCATATAGAAATCCAAGAAAACTTCTTTGTCTGTGTTTTTCAGATAAATTTCATGTAAAGTGCGATACTTTTGGACGTATGGATTTGTATCCATTATTGGCTGTAGAATTTCTAATACACCCAATCGTTTAACTCTTTCGATTCTATGTTGCATCGCTTCTCCGTGATCATAAATATAAACCTGACTGAATTGTGGTTTCCTTGAAATTAAACTTGTAGTAGCTCTGTCATATCACCAATGTCCATATATTTGATCTCTTTTCGCTGTTCTGTTATTTCACCGAGTAATAATTTCCGTTTGTTAGCGCTAGTACGATCTTTACTCTCAGTTTTTGAGACTTTTGAATTTTAGTACTGTTATAATCTCTAACCTGCTCTGCATGTGTATCGCACCAACATTTTTGAACCTCTTTACGACGTTCTACTTTGTCTTCTACTCTGTCTTTTATTTCCTCCCACACTTGGACCTGTTAGGTTTTCAACTCATCTCTTGGAACAAAGTCTTGTCTCGCGGGACATAAGATTATCTCTCTGAAAATGTCTCATCTCAAGATTTTTTTATATAATAGAGAGAGATATGTGTTTCTCAGGGAGGATTAACTGACAGTCGCCCTGGTGATGCCCGTTTCTTGGATGAACAACAAATGTGTTGCTTCTCTCATTTAGATGGAACCATACAAGGCCCCATGTTCTAAAAGGACAATCTTGAAATATGTGCTCTCCAATGAATGCAAATGCTTCCCAAGCTATTTCATTTTTCCTATATACTGTAAATATTCAGTCCCCATGATAGAGAAACTGTTCATTTTGATATAAATTCTTGCATAACTTAAGCAAACTCTTTCAATCAATTATTTTTGTTCTCCATACACTCTTTCACATCAAGTAGCATTACAGAGTTCTTTACATGGGCACAAGAAACTAACTCTGTCTCTTACCAGAATTCCTTCATTTTCCTAACTGTGGATGACACACCACAGGAAACATTTTTATATTCAGACTAGAGCTCTCAAAGGAAGTCAGCAGTCTGAGTTAGCTGGCATTATTGTGTAGCTCATATTATCAGAGTGAAGAACAAAAAGAGATAAATAACCTTGTGCGTCGTCTTTAAAAATTGGCAGACGTTCACTAGTATTCCATTTAAATAATTAAGCACGCTTAACTTCTGCTTTTTCATTGGCCAAGTACTACACATTGAATTTTCTAAATCTTTTTGTTGATCAATAGCTGGGTCGGTAAGCAGATGTCGCATCCCATTTGAAGAGGATGTAGCGCTCGCTGCAGGCCCGATTGCTTTGTCGCAGTTCTTTTAAAATAATGAAACTCATAACATCAATAAAGAAAATGGATGAGCTGAATCAAAGGATACTGCCGATTTCTTCAAAGAGGTACCCTGGACAAGGAGTCTCATCATCAGAGGTGGCTTTCATTAAGGTGGGGACCTGAAAATATACAGCGATGGTATTTGTTAAAAGACAATACAAAATATAAACTCAAAAAATAAGCTCAAAATTCTTGCTTCTGAGCAGTGTCATAACTCGAGTGCAGGGGTGGGCAGTGTCGGTCCTGGAGGGCTGCAGTGGCTACAGGTTTTCATGCCAACCCAACTGCTTAATTAGAAAACAATCCTTGCCAGTCTTGCACCTTATTTAAATTTTATGGTTTGTTAGTCTGCAATGTAAGGTTCTTATATCGTAGACTTTTTTACTCTCCAAGGATATCATCCAAACGATTCAAAGCCTAAAACATCATTTTCAGTCTGTCACATTTTCTATTACAGTAATCCCTCACTTATCGTGGGAGATAGGTTCCAAGGCCGACCGCGATAACTGAATTTCCGCGATGTAGGGACACTATATTTATTTAATTATTTAACGTGTATTTGGACGTTTTTAAACTCTCCCTGTATTGTTTACAACCCACCCTTTACTCTATTAATAACAGGGACAACTGCTAAGCAATATGAAATCGGTAGATAAGTTTACACTTACTGTATAGCGAAGTACACGTAGCTATATATGACGTGATGATGGTGATGAATATGCTGCGCAGTAAAAATGATGACGATTGAAGGTGATAATCCCCTGAATGCAGTAGCAAGAGCACGTTAATGTTGAATGAGTGAGATGAGACTTCCTGGTTAATGCAGCACTCCGTCGCTGAGCCAATCAGCAGCACACAGGAACTTAACTGCGTGCTCTGATTGGGTAGCTTCTCAGCCATCCGCCAATAGCATCTCTTGTATGAAATCAACTGGGCAAACCAACTGAGGAAGCAAATACCAGAAGTAAAAAGACGCATTGTCTGCAGAAACCCGGGAAGCAGCGAAAAATCCGCGTTATATATTTAGATATGCTTACATATAAAATCCGCGAAGTCGTGAATCCGCGAAAAGTGAACCGCGAAGTAGCGAGGGATTACTGTACATGTTTTATTAAACCAAAGAGTATATGATGAGCACACACAGAAGTAAATGAAGACAAACTGCTGGCTGCTTTGTCATTTACATTTTATGGTTAATAAGGAGCCATTAAAACAGTGAATACAGCTGTTTAAGACTGAAATAAGCAATCGAGGGTGGGGAACCTTAACAAGCGAGACCACTAAAATGAAGCATCAAAATGTCACTTAAGCAGTAAGTGCTTCATCAACAATAATTGACTTCTCATTAGGAAACTGGGTTGGAACAAAAACTTGCAGCCTCTCTGCGGCTCTCCAGGACCGACATCGCCTACCCCTGCTCTGGCGAAATCTTCAGTTAAAGAGTTACCATTTCTTACTCATGTAGCAATGTTGTAGACATTCTGCAACTAATAAAAACCACACAAAATAATCCATTTACAAAAAAAAAAAAAAAAATGATACTTGTAATTCATCAATGGAATAAAAACTGGTAAAGAGAAATAACAATTCATCTTCATAATAAAATGTGTGCCTTAATGGTTTGGGCCCGGACCGCAAACTGCAAGGTTATACGGGTTGAACCGTCCCCTTGTACTTAATGTTAGGTCGACTGTGACATGACAGACCGGTGAGCCATCTCTAAGGCTTCTGAGAAAGCCTCGGCCCCCATGTCCTTGTAATTGATTAAACAGGTCAGGAAATGGAGGAAGGATGGATTTAGCTTTAATGTCCATTTTAATTTGGAGACGATAACTGCATTTGGTTTCAAAGACCACATCACAAAATAAGCAAAATTACTCATCTGGATCAAATAACAAACAAAACAAAAAAAAAAAAGGCCAGCTGCCCTGATGACAACACTTTGTCTCCTTTAGAATGGCATGCTTTGCCCTAAAGAATCAATTTAAGAACAGACGTAATCATATAACTAATGCAATTTTCAATTCATATTATTTATTCAGCTTTCGGTTATATGCTGCCGGAATTATTACATGAAACCAGAAAGTACACACCCATAACTCCAATTCTCAAATCCTCACATTGGCTCCCAGTTAAGCATAAGGTCCATTTTAAAGTTCGCCTTTGATGATATAAAAACCTTAAAAAGCTAAGGCCCGGCTTACTAATCTGAACTTCTTACAAAGAAGAATGCACATTTATATCATAAGATGGCGGCCTACTAAAGATCCCAAGGATTAAGAAAATTAAAAGTGGGAGGCTGAGCTTTTAGTCACAGGGTGCCAAAGCTTTGAAATAATCTGCCTGCGTATTTAAGAGATGCCCCTTCAGTCTCAGCCTTTAGACTCACAACATAAGTCTAGCATACCCTGACTAAAGCTGCCGATCAGCCCTGCATAATACATCTCTGTTTATTAGTTACTTGTACAGAAATAAAATACAATATTTATGTGCTGGTACTAATAATAACATAATAAATAATAAGGCTCTATTGTAGGCATGGAGCTGGACAGTTTGACATCCGTGGCAGAGCGATGGGCGCTGAGCAGACTCCTGTCAATCATGGAGAATCCACTGCATCCTCTAAACAGGATCATCTCCAGACAGAGGAGCAGCTTCAGCGACAGACTGCTGTCACCGTCCTGCTGCACTGACAGACTGAGGAGATCGCTCCTCCGCCACACTATGTGACTCTTCAATTCCACCTGGGGGGGTAAATGTTAACATTATACAAAGTTATTGTCCGTTTTTACCTGCATTTTTATTACTCTTTAATATTTTTTTTTGTATCAGTATGCTGCTGCTGGAGTATGTGAATTTCCCCTTGGGATTAATAAAGTATCTAATACTTCTCTATAACGTAACGTGGCTCTACTGCCGAGCTGCTCTCTTGTGTATGGAAAAATCATCTCAGATACTGGGAGCCTTGGAGTCGGTGGAAGGAAAAGCTCAGTTTTCAGATTGAACAACCAGCACAGACTCTCTAGCATAATGGACGCCAGCGGGTGGGTGGACAGCTGGCCGAGATCTCCAGGATTGTGACGGTGTCGGACTGCTTTTTAAATTTAATTGACTAAGGACCCCTCAGAGGTTTACTCTCTCCAGAGATGCTGCTCACTGGAGTTTGTTTGGAGTTCAACAATCAATTCATGTACAGGTAATGTTGGGTTTCCATTTATTTTAAATCTGCTTTGCTTCTGTGTGTTGTAACAAATCTATCTTTATGTGTAGTAATTCTGTATTTGTAAAATCTGTGCTTACTTCTCTACCCGAGAACTGTCACACAGCTCTGTGCCTGCGCTGTACAAACTAAAATGAAGCGCTAAATGCGTCTTCAAAATGAGCACATCATGACGTGAAAAGCAATATGCTATTACAACATTACAGTTTTCTTTCTTCACTGAAGATACAAATCCTTTCACTGAACCAACCATTCATGAACCCCCATCTGTATAAATTCCCAAAAGAAGTGGCCAAGCAGCAGCACCTCGGCCTTGCTGACTGGCTACTGGGAGAGGGTTTGGGGGTTCATCCAGTTTCCAAGCCAGCTTCCCAGACAGGAATTAAAACCAACTTTATTCTGCAGTCATGGAGTGTATTTTGCAGAGCTTTTATAAAGTGAAATGTGGTGTTTCCTGAAGTACAGGCCAGACAAATACACACACACACACACACACACACACACACCCCACCACCACCACTGACCTGCAACTTTCGGCAAGCCCAAAGCTGACACACTGTAACAACTTAAGGTCGTGGCCAAGTTTTGAGAAGGACACAAGTATTGGTTTTCACAAAAAGTTTGCTGCTCCAGTGTTTTTAGATCTTTTTCTCAGATGTTTCGATGGCATACTGAAGTAGAATTACAAGTACTCCCTAAGTTTCAAATGCTTTTATTTAAAATATCATTCAGTTTATGTACAGAGTTAATATTTGCAGTGTTGGTCCTTCTTTCTTTTTCAAGAATTCACCCTGGGATGCTGTCCATCAACTTGTGGGCCAAATCCTGACTGATGGCAGCCCATTCTTGCAGAATCGATGCTTGGAGTTTGTCAGAATTGTAGAGTTTTTGTTTGTCCACCCGCCTCTCGAAGGAATTGAGGTCTGGGGAGTTTCCTGGCCATGGACCCAAAGTTTTGATGTTTTGTTCCCCGAGGCACTTGGTTCTCACTTTTGCCTTATGGCCCGGTGCTCCATCAAGCTGGAAAAGGCATTGCTGGTCACCAAACTGTTCTTGGATGGTTGGCAGAAGTTGCTCTCCGAGGATGATTTGGTTCCATTCTTTATTCATGGTTGTGTTCTTAGGCCAAATTGTGAGTGAGCCCTGCACTGCCTTGGCTGACATGAATGGTCTCAGGATGCTTTACTGTTGGCATGACACAGGACTGATGGTAGCGCTGCTCACCTTCTCTTCTTTCCCAGATGCCCCAAACAATCAGAAAGGGGTTTCATCAGAGAAAATGACTTGACTCTAGCAGTCCAATCCCAGAATATCAGTCTGTCCCTGATCCTTTTCTTGGCTTCTTTGCTGCCCTTCTTGACATCTACCAGGCCATCCTCCAAAAGTCTTTGCCTCACTCACACCTTCCTGTTGCCAATCCTGAGTAAGCTCTGCACTGGCTGTGCCCACAGCTGAATCAACTTTAGGAGACGCTCCTGGCACTTGCTGGACTCTCTTGGGCGCTGTGACGCCTTCTTCACCTCTCTATTGGAACTCAGTCAGTGTGACAGAGTGACCTCCAGCCTTGTCCTCGTCGACACTCTCACTTGTGTTAACGAGAGGATCACTGAGATGATGTCAGCAGGTCCTTTAGTGGCAGGGCTGTCATGCAGTGGAAATTTTTTTTTTTGGGATGAAGTTCATCTTCATGGCAAAGAGGGACTTTGTAATTAATTGCAATTCATCCGATCCCTCTTCAGAACATTCTATAGTAGATGCAAACTGCCATCATAAAAACCGAGGCAGCAAACTTTGACACAAATATTAATTTTCACATTCTCAAAACTTCTGGCCCCAACTGTACACATTAATCTTTTAAACATCACCTTATTTTTTTTTTCTTTACTTTGTCCTCTTGGGGTGCACTCCCAATCACTGTCTTGGGTACCAGTAGCATTCATAAAAAAATTACACTGGCTTTATTAATTAACATGTGCTTCTGCAGCACCCATCAACTATTATTTTGGCACCCCAGGGTGCTCTAGTTAGCTGAGCTACAGGGTAGTTGGCTGCTCCAACTTAAACAGGCTTCACTTTTTAAATGAAACATTAACAACAACAAAATACAACACAAACCAGGAGCAGTTACCACAGGTCAGGGTTCAGAGTAAAAACAAACAAGAATAAAGTTCACATTGCTTTTATAATTTGACATTCTGAAATAACATGCTGACACGCTTTTTAAATCCTTTTTAAATGTTCAAACGACAGATTTATTTCAAACCATTTCATTGTGTATATAGTAACGTGACAATATAATAATAATACAGTTAATTACAAATGACATTTTATTCTTTTCAGTGGAGATATAGTTTAACATAATAACTATTTCTCCAAAACCAATATCCACATAACCCTCATTTTTAATGCTAATTTGTAACTCTATTTACAAGTGTGTGTGTGTTTTCTTTACAATGGGACATAACCAAAATAAATATTGAATAGTTTGAGGAATACGGTCACAAAGTAACACTTATCTGTATTCATTTTAAATCGCTAAACAGCTAGAATCTTTACAGGACAATGCCGATAAATTATCTTGGATGTGACCTCCTTGACGTTATTTGTTTTACTGTAGCTATTGGGTAACGTCCACCTTTTTTTCTCCCATTCAAACCGGCTAGACGTGACACTCAAAGACCGAGACACACACACACACACACATTTACTGACAGACACACCCAAAAGTAGGTTGCTTAACAAATGACCAACAGATAAACTGTAAAAATAAAAATATTTCCGCTCAATTTTATACAGAAACGCCACTGGTCAGCTAGTCAAACTAAAATTCGCCGAACAAGTACTTACTCTATGAAGAAATGCCAATCTCTCCATTAGGGCCGCAGCCATAACGCGGCGCTGTCAAAGCAAAGGGCGGGCATTTCCTTATAAGGTCGCCCAACAGCTAATCACATGTCAGGACGAATTCCTCTCGTGATTGGCGTTCATAATGACGCTACTCAAAGCATAAGCCAATAAGAGTGAGAAGTTTAAATTCCGTTTGATTGGTGTAAAGAGAAAGGGGTGTGGACAAACAGTAACACTACCTATGACGACTAATAAAGGCGCGGGTGCTGTCAATTTCTTTGTCGCTACTTGATGTTCTTTTGGGTAGTGGAACAATGCGTGTTTTTCTTTAGTCAGTTATTGATATTTACAAGATAGAAGAAAGAATCATGTCCAATTCAAACGTGTGGTTAACTAGTCGGGAAAGAATGAGGCGCTTTCCAGAGCTGCTGGCAGTTTGTGCGAAGGAGGTGAGTCCCGATATCTCAATGGATCACTGCGCGATCTAACGATTGCCCTTGGCTATCAGTGACATTTTTCAAAACTTTTCATTACTGTCTCGAACAATGTTTTCCCAATTTCGTGTTTCTTGGACATCCGCGTGGTTAACAGAAATAGTGACAACCTTTTGTTTATAACTATAAGCAAGATTTAGAGGTTAAAAGTATTACTAGTCAATGTCACTGGTGTCGCGTCGGTTAGCTAGGTGTCCGCTGTTTCGATATCTGGGCAAGACAAAAATCGATCTTGGTGATCGACGAACACTCTCGCTGAATGGCAGGCCATTGTGGGAACTTTTATTAAAATGCAAGGAGAGCTTTCATAATGTGCATCACTGGTAAGTTAATGGAAGCTATTATTAAGGAAAACCTCGAGCAGCGCATGTCTCGAACAGGAGTGTTGGTGAGCAGTAAGCATGGGCTCAGATGAGGAAGGTCGTGTTTCATTAATATGCTGGAATACTGTGAGGGAAACAACAAAAGGATATGATCAGATATGGGCTTATAATATTATTGATAGTGAATTTCAGAAGGCTTTTTGATAAGGTTACACACGGCGGGCTGAAAATCAAAGTAAAAGAAATGGGAGTCCAGGGTGTAGATGGCTACAAAACTGGCTAAAACTCGCAGGAAGCAAATGTTTAAGGAGAGGGGGAGCTTTTTCAGAATAAGGGGATGTTCAGCAGGGGTCACTCCTGGGGCCTGTGCTATTTTTATTATACTGTAAACGATCACAACAAGAACACTTGTATAATCGATTAAGCTGGTTAGGTTTCAGATGATGCTAAACTAGGAGGAAGGACAGAGGACGTACAGTCAGGTAAATCGTTACAGAGGGCATAGCATGTAATCAGTGGGGGGTAAAAAGGGATAAACTCTCACTTTAATATTCTGCTATAGAAATTCTTTGTGATCATCAATAGTGCGACCAGAACTGCACATAAAGCTGAATCTGGAGTATAGTGCGCCCAGACATAGCAGCACCTGAAGCCGTGCAGAGGAGAACAAGCAAAAGCATCCCAGGACCTAAGGACATGCTGCACTGTGACAGATTCGGAGAATTAAACCTGCTTAGTCTCAAGTAGAGGAGACTGCGTGGGGACCTAAACCACACATTTAAAATCCTCCAAAGGTATTGATAAAGCAGATGCAGCTGAATTATTTTAATTTAATGATGAATCATGTGCTCAAGGACATGGATGGAAATTAAGGGGATGTGTATGTAAGCCCGGAAACACTTCTTTAGGCAAAGAGTTTTTTGGGAATGTGAAACAACTTAACGGAGACATGGAGTTGAACCAGAAACCTTTACGACCTTTAAGAAGGACCTGGCTTAGACAATGGGACAGCTGAGCTATTAGCTAAAACAAGTAAGCCTGTTGGACTGAATGGTCTCCTTCTGTAATAGTGTGACTTTGAAGACCCCAGGGGCCAGCTGCTTAGAAATGTAATAAAAATTGGACTACTGAACTTCTAGCCTGAAAATGCCCCAACCATGATGCGTGGTTTTTTGTTTTTTTTTAAGTTTATAAATCTGTCCCAACCTACAATAAACGGTCTAAGGATTTCACTTTTGTATTTCAGTGTCTCATGAACTTGAAGCGTCTGAATTAATTTTTATTTGTGTCATGTTTCATTTTTTCAGGCTGCCGTTTATGGAAAGTGTGTTGCCAGTTCAGGCGAGTATGAATTAAAAAAGGACGCCTGTGGCAGGGAGTTTCAAGCTCTGAAGAGATGTTTTATAGAAGCGGTGAGTCCCGTCACGCTTTTCTCACCTTCCATTTTCTAAACCCTGGGCACAAGTCCATTGTGCGTTTTCCCTACCATTCATTCTTAATCATAATTGGTCGTCGCCTCTTCTTCGATGTTGCTGGGATAAGCAGAGGCTCCCTTTAAAAATGAACAAAAACATTTGGAGGATATCTGCGATAGGCAACTAGGAAAGGAAGTTAAAAACAATTAGACTGTGATACTTTAATTATTGACACTGAAGGTTCACCTTTCCATTTATTTTTATATGTGGCACAGTAACAAATGTTTTATTTGTCTCTGCAGGCTAAGAAAATAAAATAAACCTGGCAGCCCTTACCAGAGTTCCATGGGATCTTTAAATTAATTGGAAGATGGAAGACATCAGGTTACGGCCGTCTCTGCCATGTTTATAGCAACAGGGAGATGATGTCCACCTAAACGTATGTGTGCAGGTATAATGGGTGCAATATGACCTGAAAACGCAGATTCTAACTTACAGACAGACACGGAGCCAAAGGCAAAGAAAGGATTTGATTTAAACATCAAGAAAACTGGACAGGTGAAATATTCAATGGTGACTTAGAAAGAACACGCTCGATATATCATACATCCAAAAGACGTTTTAAAACATTGAGATGATTCAGAATGCAATGAACATATACAGATTTATATTAAATTTATTTTTTTAACGTGTGTCTAGTCTTCTGCAATTTGGGTTAAGCAAAATTTAAACTTAGGGATGAGAGGAACAAAAAAAAGTTATTGAAAAATGGATAATCACTTCAAGTAAATCTCGAATGGAAAAGTCAAATAAAACATGCAGTAGGTTTTGGAATTGAGGCCGTGGTGGTTAAAATGCAGAGAGTGGCATTTTGGAGGCGTATAAAACATTTAAAAGGGACTGACTGTTAATGATTATGGGGCCGGAACGCGCATGTTAAAAGTGCAGGCTGCTCTCCCAGAGTTAAAGCAGAGTTGTGTTTATTTAAGTTGTCCCTCAAATATAAAGCAGAATGTCAAAATCAAGATGGTAGCATTTCAGAAAGGTTCTCTTTTAAGATATCCCTAACATGAAAGTCACACCAAACTGGTTTTAAGGATAATATATATATATTGATCTGATTTAATTACACCATGCATTTAGATGCAGCAGCATAGACTCCGAGAGTGTTTTGTGTGTGTTGATTCTGTACGTCATCTGCTGCAGTCGGTGTTAATGGCTAAAAGATAGTCGGTCAGATACATGATTCTGCGTTTATAAAAATAATTTAAAGGTGGATGCAGCATTTAAGCTCCAGCTTTGACTCCTTAGTAATTTCTTTAAAAGGGACCTAACACCACATATTATTACATATAACTAGTGAAACATGGGCCTACCGTCCTAAAAATGTTACAAAAGTGTGGATATAAAAAAACGGTGAACTCTACCAACTTCCACTTGGCAGTTACTACTTTAAGATGCTCTACTGCAATGTTTCCCACTCTCGGGCCGGGGGGCTCACTGTGACGGCAGGTTTTCGTTCCAACCAGCTTCCTAATCAGTGACAACACCTGATTACACGCTGATCTCATTTAATTAGCTGGTGTTATTTTTCTTCTACGTTCAGAAAAGCACATCAGCATGATTTTTACGTTTATAAATCATTTTGAAATATTTCTGCTATTGCTATTGACTTAAATGCTTAACTCTTGTTGATTTCATTATATTTTGCCCTTTCTCTGTGCAGTTTTACCTCCTTCGTTGTGTCTTATTAATGACAATTAAAAACGAGCAGAGGAGACACCCTGGCAAACAACACGGAATAATCAAAGGCTGCAACGGGTCTGTATCGAAGGAGTGACACAAATACCGTATTAAAGGAGTGACAACAATGGAGTGACAAATTATGATTAAAATTTTATTAACAAAACTAGAACCACTGAATTAATATTTTAAACTTGTTTACAATTCTTGTTCTCCATCACTGAAATTATCTTCCACCTCATAGTTGTTTACATTTCTTGAACTGAAATGCAAATTGTGTGTAATTCCACAAAGGTATTCGTCGAGAGGGATGGTTCCATGTCTCCTGACAACAGTTGCAAGCCTCTCTTCCCTCTGGATTTGTTCTTTCTGGTTGTCACTCCTTTGAAATTTATATCGGAGGTTTCACTCCTTTTGTTATGTCACTCCTTTGAATAGGACCAGCTGCAACTACTTTAGCATCAGACCCACTAATTAGTAAATAATGGATTAATTAAACAATTAGAACACCTAGAAAAGTAGAATGAAAATCAAGATGAAAATATTGTCAAACTGGAAAAAAAATACATTATTCCCATATAACTGCTTGGTACGTTTTTTTTTTAATTTTTTTTTACCAAACTTAGTTTTCTAATTTCTATATTGTTCCCAAAACACAGAACTTGGGAAATAACACATCACTTAATTAGCCCAGGAGTCCAATTAAAAGCAGAAGCTGATTCGAACAAAAACCTGCAGCCACAGTGTGCCCCCAGGACCGAGGGTGGGAAACACTGCACTAGTAGGCTTCTGGTGGCTCATCTGAAGCAAGCTGAACTCTTCCATTTTTGGTAACACACTGGTTTTTTTTTGTTTTCATCATTTAAAAAGAAAAAAAGCTTGACATGGACCATTTCGCTGATTAGCTTTGCTAAGTTGTGGTCTTCGACGAGACTGGGATGTAAAATCACTGCTTCATTTGGTGTTGACAATTTAACGATCTTCTCGATTGTTGCTGTGCATTTCTGTTTCTAGGTGTTTGTTGCATTGTGTATCCTGGACTTCATCATGCATGCCTATAAGCCACCGTGTTCGTCTGCTGCTCAGTTGTTTCTTTTATTCAGAATGACTTTCTGCTTGTCAATGTGACTCAGTGTTGTCTTCTTATTCTTTCTCATTCTTTGTCACATCTGTGATTTGCTTGACCCTTGGATGTTGCTGCTCTTCTTTTTCTTTGTGCCATTTTGGTTACCGCGAGGTTTTGTGATCACTTGGCTATAAAGACTCGGTGATCAATAAACACAACACTTACACTTGATTCTGAACATGTCATGTGTCCTGGAAATGGGGGTAGCAATAGATGGGTTTGCTGGGACTTGTGGTTTTATTACAATCCCTAAACCACCTCTCAGGTTGTATTCAGAGTTACTTCTTGCTTGTGTTATGTGCTTATGCATCTTGTCTTCTTATTATTCCACAGTCTGCCATGTGCTTGACAATCAGCAGATACTGCTGCTCTTCTTTTCCTTTCTGCCAATAGAATGGTCATCACTTGGTTCCTCCATCACTTAGCCGTAAACACACAACCATTGGTCCTGGCCACCAGGTTGCTGCTGCATACAATTTTTTTAATTTGCAGAACATATCAGGTCACATAAGCTGTCAATGTTTGCAAATAATGGCGTGACAGATTTACAGACATAGTATTTTATATATAGGGATGGGGGCACCTGGATGGCTAACTTCACATAACACATTCAACCACAAATGACCAGATAAACAAATCAAGCAGTGATCTACAGAAGTTTCCGTCGCTGACCAATAAGTGCTCACTTGCACAACTTTCAGGGAAGTTTTTTTTATCATTATGTGCCAAGTAAAAACTAAGGAATCACAAACTGTTGAACAAATATTTTATTTTTGTTTAGAACACCTTTCAGAACCATCATACTTCAGGGTCTGTTTCTACTCAGACAGGCCTTGAAGTAGCTCTGGTTACACATGGAGGAGGAGCGGTAATTGCAAATCTCCACTTGCAGGCCGAGGCTGGACACTGTGAAACACACTGAATGAGGTAACCGGTTTAATAAAAATAATATACAAAGAGAGTGAGAAATGAAAGATCATGATACAAGAGCTGGGACATAGAAACACAAATTGTTGGTCCACAGGTAGGGACTCTCCCGATTTGCTAATGTGTTTTAACGCGGTAGCACTTGAATGTCCTTTTCTTTCGGCTTTACAGTTACATCCACCTAGGAGTTCCATACTGTTTTTTTCTGTTAAGCCCCTCGTTTCACCCTTTAATCTCCTCGAAATGAATCTCAACTTCTGAACAAATTCATTGTCAACAAAACGACTGAAGGTACTGACTTACTAAACCGTTTGTTTGCAATCCTAAACCACAAAACTACACTAAACATAATCTCATCTTTCGTAACCAAAACAGTCGAAATGAGCGCTCACTTTGTATTCTCTTTTCAAATTTCAAATCTTAATTTGCTACATAAGTCGCACTCTTAACTTAAAAGAAAATTAAAAAGACAAAAAAAGTGGTTGGTCCATAGAAGAGTAGTAACCCACGGAATGAATCAAATGATTTAATGAACGGCTTCTTGATGCATACGAATACGAACATAGCAGGCCTCGTCAGGAAGTGGCGAGGGATCGTTTGGCTCGGGCACATCTGCACACAACCTAAGCTTATGAATCTAATAAAGGAGGAGATTTCCATATTTTAACCAAGCTTGAAAACTTGACTGTAATTTCTTTCAGGAGGACGTTGAAGAATGAAGTCCTGTTCCATCCCCTATAAACTATCGGCAATGCACGTTTGGCTCTTTGGACGGGAAAAAACAAAAAAGAAGTGCGGCTCGCGTTCTATTTTAGAATCTTGATCTTTCCTAGCTACTCCACTTTGGGCGCAAGTTTAAAAAAAAAAAAATCCTGAGAAGGAACACCAGCAATAAATTGCGATTCTCACGTCAAGATCTCGTTAAAAGTCCACTAGAAATGAAGGCACTTGAAGCAGAGGTTTGGGTCAAGCAGTTTACAGCACAAATAACGTTAGCACCACTCTACCCTCTAAAGCAAAAAAGCATCGAAAATGAACGTGCGCTTGTCCTAGCAGGCGTGTATCTAAGTGGTCTGTGAAGCAAAACACTGAAGGCTGCAAATTGGTACAACACTAACGTATCGTTTGGAAATCACCTTATTGTCTCACTCTCCATATTTTCCCCTCCCTGAAAGTGCGAGTAAAGTGCAATTAGTGACTACGTGGGTTCATGTGAAAACGGCAATCGCAGTGAAGCTTTACAAAGCACTTCAAAATGGTGGATTTAGACTCCTGAATGGTTTTCTACCCAGCAGTCAGTGCACTGCATTGAACAAAAACAAACAAATTTATGGACATCATTTATATAATAGTTACTAAAAAACTGAAGGTACTTTTCTATTATTCGTAATGCAAAACCCTCCCAGAGTTATTTTAGAAAAGCGGCCCCCTGATTTGCGTCACCATAATAGAAAAGAACCAAATTAAAAGTCAAATATGCACACTGGTCAGGCACACCAGGTCGGACTGCAGTGTCTGGGGTCTCACAATTCCACATACCGCTAAATTAAAGAGAGAAGGACAGGTTAGGAACTTCTTATGTCATAGAAGGGCATGTCAGTTTGTGACACGAGGGGAGGTTTTATTTTACCTGCCATGGAAAACAAGCCTTTTCAGTAAAGTTCTAAAAACACCCGGTAATTCAAAAGCAGTCAAACCTGAGGCATCCTGTAGAGACGTCCATCCGGAATCCTTCCACGTGGGCGTCGGGGCTCCAGTTGGCGGTTGAACCCAAACGTTATTCCAGTCTTTGATAGTAAAGCATTTATTATTGTGGCACCTTTGACTGCAGGGGGGTAAAATCAAGATGATCTGGCAGGCTTCGCTCCAGCCTTAAGAACCAAAGCATGGATGTGCTCCAGCTTTAACTTAAAAAATAAATACCAAGAAAACACAGTACAGCTGTGTCAAAATTCCAACGAACCCTTTGGGTCCAACACTAGTTAAGTATTTACAATTGCAAACTAAAAATCAAAATAGTAATGAGAATGTGTAATGGTGAGAGGGTAGGAGGGAGTGGGGTGTGTGTTGGGACCAAAATCTGATCAGATGAAGGTGCGTCCTTATCGAATGGCGAGTGAGTCCTTGTTCATCTCCAAGGGGCAAAACACAGTTAATTCCCCACCAATCCCATCCCAATAAATGGACTCCGACTCCCTCCAGTTTAAGAAAACAACAAAAAAGTCCTCTTTGGTGACCAAGTTGGTTTAATCCCCCGTTGATGATATTCACTCTTCTTTCTCGGAAATCAATTTTTCTTGCTTAATCTGCCGGGTGTGAACCAGAGATCCAGCTACAAGTCGAGCCTCCAGTGCGCCAGGCAGTTTGAAACCTTCCAGGTTCATCAGGGATTCTAAGCCCACTAGCTGTACTGCAGCCAGTGGGTCCTGCAGCTCCCTTTTCTTCCTTCGTTTCAGATCCATCTCGCCTGCGTTGTGGTTGGCTTTATCGTCAATCACCCCCCTGCCCTGAAGCTGGTCACCCTGCTCTATATGTATTGCATTGGCCTGTTTATTTTTATGCTCCTCACTATGCAGCTGTTCTGCACCCCTCTTAAGGTTGTCTTCTGCATGCTGCACTTTCAAATCTGCTGGCGGCTTTTCGGGATCTTCAGCTTTCTGAACCAGATCATTGACGGCAGTGTCAGAATTCTGCATGTGAACCTTTGCTTGTGGATTCAAATCCCCAATGGGCGCCACCGCCACTGCTTCTTTTTCTCCTTCATCTATTGCATTTTTCAAACGCTTGGCATGATCACCATCAAGTTCAGTTATCTCTTTGTCTGCTTCAAAGGATTTGGAATGTTTCAACAATGGCTCCTGAACCTTCTTCCCTAGGGGAACGCCCCTGGCCCCCACTTCTCCATGGTCAATCTGACTCTTCTCAGCTTTTATTACAACAAAATTCTGGCCATCCTTCTGCACCTGCTCCTCTTTCAAATTCAGATTCAGTTGCACTGGTAGAGGCTCTGCCTGTGGTGGCTTCAACTGCACTTGCTCTCGTTCTTTAGGATCCTTCTGCTTCATCAAGTCAATCTTGGGTCCTACTTCCTCGTTCAGAGACTCTTGTGGGACTTTTGGAACAAGCAGCACCACGTCGTTCAAGTGCTCGGCAACGTGGTCCTCAACTTCTTTCGTTACTATGACAGGTTTCTTATTTTCAGCATCTGGATCGTGGGGAACTGGTGCCACAAGCTTGGGGTCATCCTGAGGAAGAGGAGGATTGTGCTGGTGTTCTAATTTCTGCGATTCCTGATGCTGACTGTCATGCTGGGCTTCCACTAGAGGATCTGCTCCTCCAGGTTGCTGCACCTCATGCAAATCTACGACTCCAGCACCTTGCTGTTCTGTAGACTTCTTTTCTTTTTGTGGTTCCTGTTCTTCCTGTGACATCTCTGTTATGGAAAAAAATTAGTTAGAAACCATACATCACAAATTCTGATCTGATGATAAAGACATTTAGGTGTCTGGGTTCCAGTCGGCCAAGGCCCAGATCACACTGTACCCGGCCCCTATTCCTAATGCAGGTGGAGGGCATTCATTCCCACATTACGTTTTTGGGCTGTGCATGACCAGACGCCATGGTAGGTTGGGCCACCAGGCACAATTCTCCCAGGTGTACAGGGCAGGGTACACTCTATCTTTATGGAGCTGCATTATTAGGATCTGTACATCACTGCATCACTCTTCATCTGACTCCTCACCTGGGGCCAATTTGCCATGTGAGGCCCTACCAGGGGCTTCTACTACGGAGAACGTAGGTCACAGGGGCACTCAAACCTCTCGGTAGTAAAAAGATGGACGGTCCTCTTCGAGTGGGAGGCAAGTTACTAAATCAAATGGAGGAGTTTAAGTACATCGGGGTCTTGTTCACGAGTGAAGGGAAAGGGGATTGTGAGATCTACAGATGGATTAGCGAGGGCGGTCGTTATACCGATCTGTTGTGGTGAAGAAGGAGCCGAGTCAGAAGGTGAAGCTCTCGATTTACCAGTTGATCTCCGTCCCTACCTTCACCTCTGGTCACAAGCTTTGGGTAATGACCGAAAGTATGAGATCACGGGTACAAGCGGCTGAAATGAGCTTTCTTTGCAGGATGGCTGGGCTCTACCTTAAGAGATTGAGTGAGAAGTGCAGACATCAGGCTCAGCGTAAAGCAGCTGACCCTCCGCATTGAGAGGAGCCAATTGAGGTGGTTTGCCCATCTGATATGAATGTCTCCTGGATTCCTCCCTGTGGAGGTTTCACCGAGCATGACAAACTGGGAGAAGAACCTGGGGAAGACCCAGGGCTTGCTGGGATGATGACATCTCCCAGATGGCCTGGGAACGCCTCGGGATTCCACAGTATGAGTTGGCAAGTGTGCCTCGGGACAGCGACTGTAAGACTGTTGCCCCCACGACCCGGCTTCGGATAAGCGGCAGGAAATGGACAGATAGATAATAAAGACAGACATTCACAAATCTGATTCAGTCTTGACCTACTTACAAACTCCCCAACCCCAAGTGGCAATCCTAATTATCTACTATTCAACATATACAGCGGGTGAATACAACCCTTTTTGAATAATGCAAGTTTCTATTTAGGTATTCCGTACTTAGTTTTAATTAATTAATTATCATATGCAACTAATTTTTTTTTTCTTAACTTTTGTAAAGCGCTTTGAGCTGCATACGGTGCCTATAAAAAGTATTCACCCCTTTGAAAGTTTGCACATTTTCTTGTTTAACAACATTGAATCCCAGTGGAAATCATTTTGCATTTGTTGATGCTGATCAACAGACAAAGACTCTTTAATGGCAAAGTGAAAACGGATCTCTGAAGTCGTCTCAATTAAATACAAATATAAAACACAAAATAACTGTCAGTATTCACCCCCTCCAAGTCAGTGTTTAGTACAGGGCAGCCATGACAGCCTTGGGTCTGTGTGGCCAGGTCTCTTTCTCCATGAGCTTTGCACTTGCACATCCTGACTCTTGCCATTTTTCATCATCATCTTCTTCTTCTTCTTCTGCTGCTCAAGCTTCGTCGGGTGACATGTTGATTGTGAGTGACCTTCACAATGTTGGGTTTGTAGCCATTCCTCTGTAGCTTCAGCTTTATGTTTGCGGTTGTTGTCTTGCTGGAAAACAAATCTTCTCCCAAGGTGCAGGCTTCTTGCAGACTGCTTCAGGTTTTTACCCCCCAGCATTTTCCCATATTTTGTTGCATTTGTTTTACCTTCACAAGCCTTCCAGGGTCTGCTGCAGAGAAACATCTTCACAGCCTGTTGCTGCCACCATCATGCTTCAAAGTGGGGATGGTGCGTTTGTGATAATGTTCAGTATAACATAACGTTTAGTCTGCTCAGGTTGGGTCTCATTGGACCACAGGACCTTCTCCCATTTGACGCTCCATGTGCCTTCTGGCAAACGTAAGTCTAGATGTCTAGCTCTAGGCCCAGGCACAGTTGTCTTTGCGGTTAATCCAACCTCAGCCACCGTAGCTTGTAGCTCCTTCACAGTCTTCAGAAGTCTCTTGGTGGCCGTCCTCACTAGTATTCTTCTTCCATGTTCAGTGAATTTTTGTGGGTGGCCTGCTCTTGCAGATTTCCACCTATGCCATACTCTTTCCAGTTCTTCATGAATCACTGAACTGCATATTCAGCGACACAGAGGATTTTCTTGTCTCCATTGCTTGACTTGTGCCTTTCACAGAGTTGTATGGAGTGTTCTTTACGTCTGCATTGCGTAGGTCTGCCCAACACAAATGCCCCAGATATAAAAGTGTTTATACTACAGTCAACTGATACCCCGGACAGGTGACCTCCATTGAACTACCGTATATACTTGTGTTTTAAGTTCTCCTGAGGATAAGTCGGGGCTTGATTTTACCCTATAATTTCTGGTATTTTATAATATTGGTCGTATAAGTCGAATGTGGAAAACTCACGCTATTGGTCCAAGGGATTATGATATGCTAATATCCACCTGAGAGAGTAACCACGGGGGGCACGGCCTTATTTTCTATGTATTGTGCCTACATGACCACACAGTAATACTCAAACTATTCCGAAGTGGCATTTGCACTGTTGTGTTTTTTGTATCTCACACCCTCATACACCTTTATCGTAAGAGCATCCCTTATCTACGATAGAGCGTTCGATCAGAAGAAAATATAAAGCTGGTTTTAAATTAAAAGTTGTTGACGTGGCAAAGAAATTGGTAACTGCACTGCTGCAACAAAATTTGATGCGTCTGAGAAACTGATGTGAGATTGGAGGAAGCAAGAAGACGTTAAAAATTTTTTAAAAATGTGTCGCATTTTTGAGTGGGGTCTGATTTTACAATCGATTTTTCAGGTTTCAAGACCCAACTTATACACGAGTATATACGGAAATTCTGTGACTTGTAAAGCCAATGAGCTGCACCAGTGAGGAGTTCAGGGTGTCATGAAAGGAGATGAATTCTTCTATAATTGATTGTTTTGCATTTTACATTTGTAATTTAATTTACATTGATTTTTTCACTTTGACATTAAGGAGTCTTTTTTTTGTTGATCAGTGTCAAAAAAAGCCAAATTAGATCCACTGTGATTCAGGGTTATATAACAATAAAATCCGAACACTTCCATGGGGATGAATACTTTTTTAATAGGTGCCATATGTGGTGAAACGTACTACAGAAATAAAGGCTGAGGTTGTTATTTTGCTCTTTTGTGAAGCTGGTATGCCAAGGCATTGAGCCTACTTTTCTGACCTGGTAGCATTTATTGTGGTAACACTTGCCCTAAATCCGACTCCATATTCCATGCAGCGAACGCTAATGAAAGGGTTCTGTTTGTTTACATGCTATTTCATACATGTTAGTACTGTATATTTATGTTTTTGAATTTTGTTAAAATATTGGTTTTAGAGCTTTTACCCTTATGTTCCACCCACATTAGGCCACTCTAGACGAGAACAGGCCATTCAGCCCAACAAAGCTCACCAGTCCTATCCACTTATTTCTTCCGAGTTTTGAAAGTCCTTAAAGTCTTACTGTCTATCACACTACTTGGTTTCTTATTCCAAGTGTCCATCGTTCTTTGTGTAAAGAAAACTTCCTATTGATTGTGTGAAATTTATCCTTAACAAGTTTCCAACTGTGTCCCCATGTTCTTGATGAACTCATTTTAAAATAACAGTCTCAATCCACTGGACTAATTCCCTTCATCATTTTAAACACTTCAATCAGGTCTCCTCTTAATCTTCTTTTGCTTAAACTGTAAAGGCTCAGCTCTTTTAATCTTCCCTCATAATTCAACCCCTGTAGCCCTGGAATCAGTCTTGTCGCTCTTCTCTGGACATTTTCTAGTACTGCTATGTCCTTTTTGTAGCCTGGAGACCAAAACTGCACACAGGACTCCAGATGAGGCCTCAACAGTGTGTTATAAAGGTTGAGCATAACCTCCTTGGACTTGTACTGCACACATCAAGGTGCTATATAACCTGGCATTCTGTTAGCCTTCTTAATGGCGTCTTAACACTGTCGGGAAGTCGATAGCTTAGAGTCCACTATGACTCCTAAATCCTTCTCATAAAGGTGTACTCTCGATTTTCCGACCACCCATTGTGTATTCAAACCTAACACATATGATAACATTACAAAACAAGATGGCCCTGCCCAGCAATGCAGATAGGCACCGTGGACAATGCATTATGCAAAAATAAAAAACAGAAAAGGAAACATCGTCTTTAAACTGAATGCCAGAAATATTACTGACAGCGTCATGGACGGCCTTGGTAAAATTTACTAAAGCAGAATTTAAAAAGGGTTATTTGTTAATTTCAGACACAGGGCCGAATTCACATTTTGAAGTGGTCTTGCAGTCAGTGCTTACACGGCTGAAACAAGCTGTTCAGATAGGGTGCACATAATGGAGACGTCAGCTTCACAATCTCAGATTGGTTCGAATTGATCAGATCAGATATGATGGGCAAACAGATACAGTGCACTGCTGTAGGTCTACTACTGTAATGTCTGAATACTGTATTACAAAATTAGACATGTGAAAATTATGGGACAAATATAAGAGTAAGTTGAGACACCTGAATTTGGGGGTTGTCTCTAGTAAAGAGACCTCTACTCACCACACTGATATAACTTGCATAAACGCTGAGTTGGCACACACTATAAAACAAATTTTGCTTTACATATAAGGGGGAGAAAATACCTATATTTAAAAAAGTATAAAAGAATGTATTCCTAATCTTTTGAGCGACACAGCAGTCTTGAGAAACCCGGAGGATATAAAAAGCCCCCTTACTTACATAATGCTACAGTCTTGTCTTTCTTTGCACTGCACAGCCCACCCAAGCTCACGTTTCCCTATCACCCTTATCTTTGTTTTATAGGCCGATGGATGTACTCGCCTGCTGGCTTGTCCTCTCCCTCTTGTTTCTGCAGGTGAATCTCGTCATGTTGCTTCTGAATGACCTCCAGTAGTTTTTCCTGATGGTCTAACAGTCTCTTCTGCTGTTCCTGCTGCTCTTTGATGACCTGCAGGAGCATAGCATGGTCCAGTTTTTCAGCTCGGTTAGCCTCTGTGACACAAGAATGAAAAAGGGAGAATATCAGCCAAAAAAAAAAAAAAAGACGCTAAACATGTGAATCTTACAATTCAGATTGGCGTTTAAACAAAGACCCATCAAGAAACTATCAAATTTTGACACAGATATCAAATGTTTCAAACAGAAAGATACAAATCTGGATTAGACTTAAGACTTAGTATCGTTTTCTTCAAAGCTTAGCTTTGCTAAACACACAGAAGAGACTCCTTCCACACTTTGGGGAAGACTGATATCATGGGTAAAAAATAAAACTACCACCGCATATCTGGAATAGGCTGGCAATACCAGGCAGAATAGAAAACATTTTTAAACAGAATGCATAGTTCAAGAAAAATTTGCAGGCGATTTTGTCTTTTCAGCGTAGAAAAGCTACAACCTTTTTACTTTCTCGTGTACGGAGTATAGGGAAAGTATTGTAATCGTCCAAAAATTCGATTTTGATGAATCTCAACGTTTTAGACTTCCCTTAGTTCAAAAATACCATTTTTGGAATTCTGTGTGTAAACATGATAACCGGAGTACACTTTCACTTAGGTCAAACAAATTTTGCATACAAGTATCAGGTACAAAATGTAGCATAACTATTAACTTTTGGGCTGTTTCCGCTAACATTTTTTATTCATGCAGCTACAGAGTCGGATTTATTCAACTTACTTTTATAATAATTGCTCAATATATTATTTATTTGATTTGTTGTTGATGGTTCTTTAATGTACATAATATAAAAATATAATCAATGTCTTGCGGTTTACTCCTCAAATAGCCATCCCCATATCTAATTATACGAGAAAGTCGAGGGGAGATCACTCCCGATTTTTTAAACAATGAAATCAGTTGTCTGCCTGCCAGTCAGCCGATGAATTCATGTTGGACCACAAAGACAAGCCGGCTAAGGTTTCCAGTCACATTCCATTAAATTTGGAATCGGTTTTGTGTTAATTATTACTAGCAACATGAAGCAAAACTGACTTCAGACAGAAAACAATCTAAACACATGCAAAACAAACAACATTTAATCTCTCTTTAAAGTAATCCAGACAGGAATTTTAAAATCTTAGTCAGATTTAGCAAAAAAAAAAAAAAATTAACCATTATACCCATCACGCAATTGGGGGTTAGGTCCAATTTTCATTTCCTTGATCATCCTTCAGCTTAATAATGGTAAAAAAGAAGACCCCCAACTTCAAGCGCTACTTATAAAACATTTGCTGCAGTGTACACGTTTTATGAGGACTACTTAAAAGTTTGACAGGTCAGGTGTTAAGGAGAACAAATACAATGACATGAATATATTAAGACAAAGTTTACAGCTAAATACTGAGAACATGAATGTAAGTCCACACACACACACACAGACAGGTTAAACCACCAGTCTATCATCGTGGCTCCATACTGTACCTGCCACAAGCTTTTTAATTTCAGCTGGACTCCAATGCAAAGCAGGGAGACAAAGAAGAAAAAAAATGATGAAATAGCATTATACATTTCAAAATGGTGCCCATTCGGTGAACCAGCTGCCTTCTGACATACTCATACAATCAGTGTAAATGCTGCATAAAGTCAAAGCTGAAACGTTCCTCTGTGTCTTCCTTGTAGCTAAAGATTTTAACCCTTTCGGCCCTGGATTTTCTGTTTTTATGGGGAAAAAATTTTTTTTTGTGATATTCTACCTTTGGGGTGTCTAGGAAGCTCAAAAATGAAAAATAAAAGAGATCACTATTATTATACAATAGATGCCAAATACTTCAATCTTCTTGAGAAAATAAAATTGAAAGAGGTGCGCGCAGTCCAGAAGAGTCCATTTTCACTTCCGTGTTTCGCGGGCTGTATGCCAATCTCTCCAGTCTGCACTAATAGTAGCGCACTCAGTTCCATTGGCTGCAAACGTTACCTGTGCTTTACAAAAACGGCTGCATAAATATGAGGAGCGTTCAATTATACACAGGAGTTTTCATGCTGTATTCTTATAAAGAGTACAAGGCTGACCTGACTCATTGGACAAATACATGCATGTTTGAAGTTGTCGTTAGTAGTGCTAGCTTCTCTTTCCTGCCCCTTCCTGTCAGTTGTAATCAACATGTCGGAGCTGGAGGTACAAAGGAGTGTTGTGCAGCAGATTATTATTAACAATTTGGCAAATTAAGGAGTCATTCCATCTCAGATTTATTCCAGACTTAAAAATCAGTTTGGGGACGAGTGTCTCAATCACAGGCGGAGTGGTGGCTCTGAGGCTAGGGATCTGCACTGGCAATCGGAAGGTTGCCAGTTCGAATCCCGTAAATGCCAATAAGGACTCTGCTCTGTTGGGCCCTTAAGCAACGCCCTTAACCTGCAATTGCTGAGCGCTTTGAGTAGTGAGAAAAGCGCTATATAAATGCAAAAAATTATTATTATTAATTATTATTAAAATTATTAATCAGTCAACAGCAGGGGTCTCCAACTCCAGTCCTGGAGAGCTACTGTGGCTGCAAGTTTTCATTCTAACTCTTTTCTTAATTAGTGACCAGTTTTTGCTGTTAATTAACTATTTCCCTTTATTTTAATTGACTTTTCTTGAGACTCTGACCGCTGAATTGATTCTTTTTTCTTTAAACGGCACCTAAACATAAATTTGATGTGAAGTGAGCCAACAGATGACCAATTAAGTTGGGGCCTCAAACTCCAACCAACTTCACTTCATTCAGTTCCTTAACTTGAAGCCAATTCTCATTGCTAATTAAACCCGTTATTTAATTCCATGGCGCTCATTCTGTCATGGCAGACATTTCCAAAACTGTTGATTGTCTTTTTTAAGAGCGCGGTTGGTCAAAATGTTTTGTGGACATGGGCAGATCGACATTACTGAGGCCTTTGCCTTTCTTTACTTTCAATTATTGTGTGATGGATGTAGGTTGTTATTTATGTGTTGGTTCATTTTGTGTCTTTAGTATTGTTTGGTTGCTAATTAAGGAAAAAATAAATAATTAAGGGGCCTGAGTCTTAAGTTGTGCATCAATTAAAATTAAAGCTAAGAGTTAATTAGCAGCAAAACTGGTCACTAATTAAGAAAAGGGTTAGAATGAAAACCTGCAGCCATAGTAGCTCTCCAGGACTGGAGTTGGTGACCCCTGGTCTACAGTGTTATGACTGGTACAAGTCATTCAGACAGGGTCTATCATGTCTTCGGTCCACTTAAGGAATTTTTAGGAGGGAAGAAAAGCAGGACGAATGAAGAGGTTATCGATACTGTGCAAGAATGGGTCAACATGCAGTCAAGAGACTTTTGCTCTTCTGGGATTAAGAAGCTACCTGAGCACAGGAACAAGTGGAAGGAGACTACATTGAAAAATAGTGTGCAAGTCATTTCATTGTATTCAATAAGTAATACTGCAACTCATAAATTCCTGTATATATTTGAACGCCCCTCGTATGTACTAGTAATAGGATGTCAGGGCCGAAAGGGTTAAGACTGTAAATATTTCACTTTATTCATCAAGGGACAACTTATCTCTGTAAAGATGGAGTCAATGTACTAACCCCCCCTTCTTTAGGAAACTAAAAATCCTTCAACAGATTAAAAAAAAAAAAAGTCAGGTCGGTGTGCAAATATGGAAGCAGTCCCTTCCCTCTCACTGCAATTTGTTCCTACTGCTGAGACAGAAAGACGTTTCCTTTGTATTTGTATACTGGACGCTTTTATCCAAAGGAGTTTTGCAGGGGGAGCACAGAAAGACCACCTAACTGCCTAACTTACTTGGGGTCCCAGAGGGAGTCAGGACCTTGGTTTTACGTCTTGATATTTTTACAGCACAGTGTCCCCTTTACTGAACTGAGTGGGGCATTGGGATCCAAATTCAGACCACAGGGTAAGCGCCCCATAATGGCCTCACCAACACCTTTTCCAGCAGTAACTCAAGCTTTTCCTAGATGGTATCCCATCCAATTACTGGCCAGGCCTCAACATGTTTAGCTTCAGGTGGACAACCTGTTCTGAAGCACTTGTGGTATGGCTGCTGACTAAATATGTAATAATTTTCATGTGTCTTTTTTATTTTGGAGCTGTGACTTTTGACATTTCACCTTCCCACTTCAGTGCATTCATGTGCATTTTCAGTTAGACGTTTTGGAGAAACCGAGGGTTCGCTGTTGATTACTCCTTAACAATCTGTAGATGATAATGTCTGTGGAACAAACAGGTATCACTAGCTAAGCAGAGGAAGGGTACGCTCCAACATGTGGCGAGAGACGGAGTGACTCGAATAGAGGCTGGCGCGTGAGCACAACTGAAGACAAATTGTGTTATTTCCATGGAAAAAAAACAGAACAAAACTAAACGTATTATCGGTGCGTATCACTTCTCTCCAAATGCAATTCGACCACAAAAACTGCATTTCTAGCTGAGCTGGTTACTTTTTTTGTGTATTTTATACAATTGACTAAGGTAAAAGGACAGCATTGTATCACAACTTGGGAGAATTCTGGTAGCTTTTGTTTCCTCCACATTGTCCAACTTGCAGCTCCGACTTTCACATAGAAATTTCCGACTTGGAAACTCGTATTTACTGTCCGTCCATTAGCAACTGAAAGCAGCCCCAAGAGATTACAATTTGTGCCCAGGCGTTGACATGATTAAGAAAGAACAACACAAGCTACATGATACATGACTTGTTTTCTTGAAATATCTGAAAATATATAAAAAAAGGTAACCAAAATCCAAATTCTGACATCTTTCTCACTTCTTTTAAAGCTAATTTAAGATTTGAAACTGCAAGAAGAAAAATACACAGAATGCAGCAATGAGATGGGTCACATCATAGTTTAGTCATTTTACAGCCATCTAATTCTTTTCACATTGTTTGGTTTTTTTCAGACATCTGTTTTATTTTACACTTATAGACGCATTTTACGGTAGAAGGAAGTAGCCTCTATCCACTAAATTCAAAACTACTTTACTTTCTACTGCCATTCGTTCATTCATTTTTCGACATCCCCCAGTATTGCCTTGCTAAAATTTTCCATTCTTAGCGCAAGCATTAATGACATAGTAGAACTGCAAGCTCCTACTTCCTTCTTCCATTGTTTAGTACCCATTTTATAAGATCCTCTAATTCTGTCCCGCTTTATTCTAGAAAATTCACTGCAGAGTGTGAAACAAGGTTCATCTAAGCTGAAACAAATGTCTTCAGAGGTGAGAGACTCTTGTTCTTTTATATCCGTTTGGTGTGAAGCTCGCATGAGGTGCACAACATACTCATTTATACTTCTATAAGAGTGTGAGCCTGTTTTCTGTAGACTTAGACAAGAATGTTTCCAAAAAACAGTTGCAGTAGGTCATGAATGTATGGAAAGAAAACTGTGTTCCCAAGTTAACTGTGTTGAGACACTGGGATTTATGATTTGTTTGCTCAAGTAGTATCCACTGTATGGAGCCGGTATGCTCTTGTTGACTCTTGCACAGATCACCGTCTCTATGCCCTCCAAGCAATGAAGGGCATGGAAACCAAAAATTTGTTGCAATTCATTTATAAAAAAAAAAAAGTTACATAAATAAAAAATACATAAATATCATTCCGTCTGAATTCCCATAAAGTGGGTTGAAAACTTGTCAGCAGGTACAAAATGAATCAATTACCAAAACTTATCTGCACATCCATCTTGTCGTCAACACAGTAAAGATTGCCAATTAGAGCAGCAGTGGTTTCTTGTGCTTAGTGGACATTGATTATTTGTTTTAAATAACTATACAGCAGCCTTGGCTTGTAGCTTGTTAGCCTGACCGCTTACTTTCTTTAGATTATTTTGTTCTTTCCAAGAAACAGCAAATGGACACATACGTGACGTACGTGTCAGCTTATAAAAGTGACCTGCTGAATGAAACGAGGACACACACACACACACCTTCAATGGCTGCAGTGTGTGCCAAGCAACAAATCAAGACTGACTGATGATTAAAGTGTCTTTGATTTATTTTTCATATAGCTAATTTCTTCAAAGCCTCCACAGCGGCTTTGAAGGGTGAGAAAGACACTTTATTTATATCAGGTGAAAAGAAGTATTAAGAGATAATCTTGTAACCTGAAAAATATATTTTGTAATAAAGGAATACAAAAAGAGAGGCAGTAATTTGTAGATAGTAAAAGAGGTATTACTTCCATAATATAAATGAATAAATCTATCTCTCTATCTTTATATTTAATGCGCTACCGTGGCTGTTCATTTGTCCAGGATTTTAAATCACATGTAGCTCGCAAACAGTTTGACCTATTGACCTGAAATTTTGGTACACATATACTATGTGACGTCTAGTATCCGCTTTTGGGGTGATGATTGACCTCCAAGAATATTCCTCTTTTTATTTTTATTTTTTTCTATTATAGAATCAAGTCTCGGCAGCGGCCAGCAGGGCGTCCGTGCGGTGCATGTGTACGGGCGCCTTTCTCATCCCTACCACCTCTGCCGTCACTTCCCCTACCTCTTCATATCTTAAATCATTTTTGAGGCAGATTGAAGACTTAAGTGCCAGTTTAACTGAAAAATTAACGAAAACATACTAAGTAATTGCAGCACAAACAATGACTTAATCAGTTTTAACACAAAAAGATGCAGACGACAGAGGAGAAGAAGCAGGCCACTAGGGTAGAGAAAAGAAGAGCTGCTCAGCAGTAAGCGCATCGACCTCTGAGCAAACGAATGGTAAACGTACAGAGAAAGAGGACGAAAACTTGGAATGCTCAGGTCAAGTGTATTCACTGCATGTTATCATGCAGGGCACCGTTATTGAGATATATATATATATATATATATATATATACACACATATATATATATATATATATATATATATATATATATAGATGTAGATATAGATATAAAATCCTGCGTCTGTCTGTCTGCTTTTCATGCAAAAACTACCTAACGGATTTAGATCGGGTTTTTTTTCTATAATTTGCTTGAACGTTACGGTTGATTTTGCGACTTCTCTCATCATGCTAAGTATCATAGTTCACTTGGGGTACCGATTTATTTGGGTGAATCCGAGACAGAGGCTGTGGGCCAAGGCCATCCTCACTCACGTGCCAGCCTCCATCCGAGTCGCTCTACCAATTGCCACGTGTTGGAGCGAACCCTGCCTCCGCTTAGTTAACGAGACTGGTTTGTTCTACAGACATTATCATCTGCAGATTGTTAAGGAGTAACGTTTGATGTTTTTGAGAGAGAGATCAGAGCTACGTGTGTTTTAGAGGGTAGCTGCTGATTGCCAGAGATATCACGGCCACGTGCTTTTCTCCCCACGCGGACAACACTCTCCCATCACAGCTGAATACGATCAGATACCGTACCAACGTTTGACGTTGGAGCGTACCTACCCTTCCACTTGGCTAGAATTACAATTTTTTTTAAATCGATTTTTAAAGTTTGTCCTGTTTCACTACTATGTGGGTGGAGCCACGGGGGACAGCTAGTAAATAAATAAAAAGCAACACATGTGCTCTCTTTCCACAAACCCCATCTGCTGATCAAGTACCAGGAAGTGCAAGTGAGGCTAGGATTAGCGTAAGATTTTAAGGACCTGCTTTCCAACCTTAACCAAACAGCTAAATTGAGAACGGGCTGAAAACTTTTTTTGGCTAGGTGGAGGAAAAACACAGAATATGGAATCAAACTGAAAAGCACAGTAACGGACAGATTCTTGAGTATTAACTAGCTGTAATACATTGCTTTCAAAAAGCCTTGAACAGTAAAATGCAAAACTAAATACTTCTGAGTTTTCAGATTAAATCCACAAAAAAGCCATCCACAGTTCAGTACTGTGTAGGTGTTGTATTGTAGGAAGATGAGGTACAAAGCAGCAAGCTAGTAAAAGGGGAATTTGAAACGCTGCTTGATAAAAGTGCAGTGTATGAAGCAGAAAGCAAGACATGTGGAACATTTACAGCTCATATGCCATAACAAACATCAAGGAGGTGTAGTACTCACCATCAAGCTTTTCCTGATGTAACTCATCTTTAACATTTGCATTTCTCTCCTCTCGCAAAAGTGTATCCTGTTGTGCATCTGCTCCTACAGCTATGTGTACTAAAGGGGGAAAAAAAATTACTTCTTCATCTTCTTCTTATTTAGGCTGCTCCCTTTAAGAGGTCGCCACAGCAGATTATGTGCCTCCATGTATGCATCTTTAACCTTCTACCACACCGAGTGTCTTCATGTCCTCCCTCACCACATCCATAAACCTCCTCTTTGGCCTTCCTCTTCTTTTCTTGCCCGGTGCTTCCATCCATAACGTTTTTCCTGATGTACCCCTCATCTCTCCTCTGCACATACCCAAACCATCTCAATTTCGCCATGCTTACTCTGTCACCGAAACGTTGCCTCTCTAATACACTCCTTCCTAATCCTCTCTACCCTCATTACTCTGAGCGAAAATTGTAGCATCTTCAACTCTGCCACTTCCAGCTCTGCCTCCTGTCTTTTTGTCAGTGCCACTCTCTCTATACCATACAACATATCTGGTCTCAATGCCGTTTTATAGACCTTCCCTTCCATCCTTGCAGATATGCTTCTATCACAAATCACACCTGCCACCACTTCTCCATCCAGTCCATCCTGCGTGCAATCTCCTCTTCATCTCTGTGCCACACTCTCCATTGCTTTGGACTGTTGAACCCAGGTATATAAATTTGTCTTCCTTTACCAGCTCTGATCCTTGCAGTCACACCCTTCCACCACCTTCCCTCTCATTCACGTACATGTACTCTGTCTTTTTCCTATTGACTCTCATTCCCCTTCTCTCCAGGTTCACCTCATCCTGCTGTCTATTCTCCCTACAGATCACAATGTCATCCGCGAACATCATTGTCCAAGGAGACTCTTGTCTGACCCCATCTGTCATCCTGTCCTTCACTACTGCAAAACAGAAATGGCTCAGAGTGGATCCTTGATGTAATTCCACTCTCGTCTTGAACCAGGCTGTCGCTGCTACCGCACACCTCACCTCAGTCACACTGTCGTCATACATATCCTGCACCACCCTCTCATACTTTACTGCTACTTCCGACTTCCTCCTACCGTGCCATAAACTCCTCTCTTGGTACCCTGCCATACGCTTTCTCTAAGTCCACAAACATGCAATGCAATTCTTTTGGACTTTCTCTGTACTTCTCCATCAACACTCTTAAAGCAAACACCTCTACCTGTAGAAATCTTTGCTGGCATGAAACCATATTGCTGCTCACAGATTGCCACCTCTCCTTTCAGCCTAGCATCCATCAGTCTTTCTATTAATACAAAAATGCACCACCTGTGATTTTTTTCGGCTTGTCTCAGGGCTATTGTAGAACTCTTTATGTTATCTGTGAAATTTCCTTATTGCACCTTTATAGTGAGACTCCAGTATCAGTCAGGGTCGCAGGGCTATGCATACTTGGGATAATTTGTTTAGAATGATCAGTCCATCCATCTTACAAACCAGTTTATCCACAGCAGGGTCTGAAGCTGGAGCCTATCCCAACAAGCAACAGGTGTAAGGCAGGAACAAGCCTGGAGCAGGCTCATCCATCGCAGCGTGAACACACACACACACACACACACACACACACACATCAAGGGACAATTTAGCATCACCAATATACCTAAACTGTGTATCTTTGGACTACTGTTGGATTAGTACTAAACTTTTTGTATCAAAAACCACTGGACTTGTACTTTATATAGAGAGTACAAGCTGAATAGAGGCAAGAGGTAAAGAACATCACTTTGTCATCACAAATGCATCATGTCTAGGAAGAAAACTGCAATGCAGTCTAATATAGAAGCCTGAAAATTGCTCACCATTGTTGTCATTTTGCTCAGGTACTTTCACATCTTCTTTTGGCTTTGCTTCTTCATCCTTCTTCTCTGGTTGCATATCCTCCTGGCGGGGCTCTACTTTCTCTGCATCCTGAAGATCTTTGTAAGCTGGTAGACCTTCCTGATTGTTTGGTTTCTGGAGGACTTTATTCTCTTGCAGAATGTCTAAATGTTCCCCAGGGTCCTTGACTATCACAGCTGCAGCCCCCTCTTCAATGGCTTTCTCCTCGATTACAACCACTGGTTGCGCCACACCTATAGGCTGTTCTATAGCGTTATTTTTCAGTGGAGCTTTCTCCGCCGAGTCCTCCTTATCCTTTCTCTCATCCACAAGCACTTCATCATGGGGTATAGGTGGCTCATGTCGATGAGCTTCCCCAACTGGAAGAGCAACCCCTTGGGAATAAAATTAAATAAAGCACACAACATTAGAATACAGAAATAACAATACAACAATTCTAAAGGTGTCCACTCCAACCACTGGACTTGAGACAACTTCAGGAAAGTGAAGACTTCATTCTTGAATTGGACTCGTCAGGTTTCAATGATGAATGAGGCTACGTATGAAACAAAGTCCGTTTGAATTAAATAGACAATGGATCAGACAGCAACTTTGCAGAGATATTTTACAAATTTTCCCATGCTGTGTTTGATGCTGCCAAGAACTATGAATTGGACCAGGAAGGCAAGAAAATACTGTAAATGGATGGAAAACCTGCCATTTCTAGTTTGTTAATGTGGTACTCAATGTTTTAATCATTCCATCCATCCATCCAACCCACTATATCCTAACTACAGGGTCATGGGGGTCTGCCGGAGCCAATCCCAGCCAACACAGAGCGCAAGGCAGGAAACAAACCCCGGGCAGGGCACCAGCCCACTGCAGGGCACACACACCCACACATCAAGCACACACTAGGGACAATTTAGGATCGCCAATGCACCTAACCTGCATGTCTTTGGACTGTTGGAGGAAACCGGAGTACCTGGAGGAAACCCACGCAGACACGGAGAGAACATGCAAACTCCACGCAGGGAGGACCCAGGAAGTGAACCCGGGTCTCCTAACTGTGATGCAGCAGCACTACCGCTGCACCACAGTGCCACCCGTTTTAATCATTCCATAAAACAAAATTTTAGCATTACTTTATCGATCCTAATTGCCCATATAACACTTGTAGACAGCATAGTCCCTTCAGATTGGAAAATGGATTCATAATTGGCTGAATTTCTGTCAAAGAAACTGAAGATCATCATTGGCCATAAAAGGCATGATCATTACAGATCTATTTATTAATGCAGCGAATATCTGGATACATTAAGCTATTGGCATAAAAACTGTTTTCAAACAAATATACCTCATTCAATTCAATTTAAAGCTGTGGAGTTGGGGGGGGGGGGGGGCAAATCTATCTCAACAACATTGGGTATAAGGCAGGAAAAAGCAAAGGTAAATGTCAGAAATCTTCAAACACCAATTTACGAGGTTCTTTTCCATGGGGGGGTAAAGCATGTAAATACCATAATTATCATAACTTGTTCCCCAATTTCAACCAGTCAGCACTCCACAAAGTCCCACAAAGTCAAAGCTTTTTCCATACCGGGATCCGGTCGGTCCAGCTGAACCTCTTCCTTTTTTTCCTTATTCTTCTCTGCAATCTCGGCAGGTCCTATGATTTGAGGGGGCTCTGCAGGATCTTTCTCTTCAGCTTCTGGTGGCTTCGGTCGCTCTCGTCCATCCACTGCCTCCACTATTACTGGGTTTTCAACTAAATAATATTAGAAGAAAAAAAATGACTTTGTGACATAATAAAGCAGTGATGCTGCTGTCACTTAATTATACCCAGACTGTAAAATTCCTTAGTGAGACCACCATCAGGACTCGCATGTTTAGCAAAAAAAAGGACACAGAAGCAACAGAAGCTGACTAGAGAGGTGCAAACACGTATTATAGATAGACAGACAGATAGTACTTTATTTGTGGACATTAAAGACAGAAAACTGACTATGAATCCTTTATTGTTCCAATTAGCTACATACTGTATAAACAGTAATAGCCAAAGTTATTTTTTTTGTTCACTTTCCCATATGAATCCTTTAATGTCCCAATTAGCTACATACTGTATATACAGTAACAGCCAAAGTTATTTTTTTTGTTCACTTTCCTATCCCTTATAATACATTACCCTTCCAAATCAGTTATTACCTCAGTAACTGCATATGACTTTGCTTCATGAACTGACATTTTCACTCATCTAGTCTTCCTGTCATTGTTAGAGTGAAACAACTAGCCAACCAGACCATATCCAGCCTACATTGGCCTTTAACACTTACATACAGAGAAGTCAAGCAAAATGACACCTTTTATTGGCTAACTAAAAAGATTACAATATGCAAGCTTTCGAGGCAACTCAGGCCCCTCCTTCAGGCAAAATGTAATCACAAGATGTAATCATATCTTGCCTGAAGAAGGGGCCTGAGTTGCCTCGAAAGCTTGCATATTGTAATCTGTTCAGTCAGCTAATAAAAGGTGTCATTTTTGCTTGACTTCTCACTACGTTCATAATGGCTAACACGGTACAACACCCTAGTACTACACACTCACATAGAGGAAGGCTATTTTTGACCTCAGTGTGCTAAGATGTGATACTACTTTGTTATTTTCCACTCATGAGCAAGACCTTTAAAATTAAAAACATACAAAATGTGACAGTTTACTCATGTGATCAAGTTTTTATATGTTAGAATTGTTATTCCTTGCTAAAAGAAGAAAATATCATCCTTTTAATTTTTGTTTTGTTGTTGAATGTTTACATCTTGCCTGAAGAAGGGGCCCGAGTTGCCTTGAAAGCTTGCATATTGTAATCTTTTTTAGTTAGCCAATAAAAAGTGTCACTTTACTTGACTTGTTGAATGATAAAGAGTTTCAGCTGCTAAGCCGTTACAGACTCGAAGTCTGGGCACAGAATAAATAAAAATTAAACTTGCTCTCTCGTCTTCCCCTCTTACATCCCTGTCACACCATCTTGCCTACCCAGATAAGGCTAGGTGCAAACATCTTTCTGAAACAAAAGCTTTAACGATGTTATTTGAGACTTTGCAAATAGTATTTCTTTGCAGCCCGACAGGACACCAAAACAAAAGGCAGTGATAGAATCGTTTGCCTTGAAGGTTGCTGATCATTTAGGTTTCCAGAAAGCCCAAGGAGCTGTACTGTAAACAGGAAACAGCTGTGAAGGTGGATGTCAGTTTTCAGAGAAGGACAGGGGTGAGGGTTCACATACTGATCATATCCTGCTGAATACACGAAACAAAAGCTGCATCGAACAGCAGGGGGCAGCAACTGAGAGGATTTCGGAGGCCTGGCAGGGATTTGAGGTTCCCTTTGTCCACAGTAGCAGCTTAAAACAATAAAAAGTATCCTCCTGGGCATTCTGTAACAGCCCTGCTGGAGACTTTATGCTACTTAGGCAGCTGTGAGGCACAAATTATGCCACACAGTTTAAAGGGAGTTAACTCTGGAACTCTCTTCTTCAGTCTCTCCTCTTTCTCCACCTTTAAATTTCAACTCAAAAGTTTCCTCTTGGAGAAACTTTTGTCTTTTTTTTCCCTCCCTCTATATGTATGTATAGCGACCTTGGGTTTGTGAAAGGCGCTCTATAAACGCAACTTATTATTATTATTAAAAAAACCCAGAACTTTTAACCCAATTAAAACAATTTAACACAAGAAATTTAAAATTAGGTTCCATTTTTCTTGTAATGCAGATTTCATATGAACAAAAAGTTTAGCATCTATCTATCAGTATAGGTGTGGTGGGGGGAAGGGGGGAGCAAAATAGTGTAGAAAAATGGCAGATTATGGAGTACTAAACACAAGACATTGTACGATGCAATTGTTTTGACACAACTCAAGTCTCTTGAGCAAAAACAAAAAACAGTCAGGTTTTCACATAAGCTGACTGCTGACTAGTTCTTCCTACCTGGAATATTTGGCAGCTCTGGCTGCGCCACTTCCTTTCCTTCTACAAGTGGGTCCTTGATCACCTGCGTGTCCTCTGATTTCACAGGCTGGTTTCCAGCTGCTGATAACGTTGTGAAAGTGCTAATGATCAGGATTCCAAGGCCAACCCATAACACAGCCTGCCAAAAAAAAAAAAAAAAGGCACATTTATAAAATGAAAGTGTCATTTATTTTCCAAGATTCTATATTATACCAGTAATGGTGAACTGCACAATAACGTGCCGTGAATACACTTGACTTGAGCATTCCTAGTTTTCATTCTCTTTCTCTGTACGTCTAGCATTTGTTTGCTCAGAGGTTGATGCGTTTGCAGCTCATCTTTTCTCCACCCTAGCGGCCTGCTTCTTCTCTTCTTTTGTCGGCATCTTTTCACATTAAAACTGATTAAGTCAGAGTTTGTGTTGCAATTACTTAGTATGTTTTCCTTAATTTTTCACTTGAGCTGGCACTTATGTCTTCAATGTGCCTCAAGAATGATTTAAGATATGAAGAGGAAGGGGAAGTGATGGCGAAGGTGGTAGGGATGAGAGCGGTGCCCAAACGCATGCGATGCACAGCCGCCCTGCTGGCCGCTGCTGAGAGTTGATTCTACAATAAAATAAAAGTAAAAGAAAAAGAGGAATAACCTTGGAGGTCAATCATCACCCCAAAAGCGGATAATAGACGTCACGTAGTATATGTGTATCAAATTTCAGGTCAATACGTCAAACGGTTTGCGAGCTACAGGTGATTTTAAATCCTGGACAAACAAATGGACAGCCACGGTAGCGCATTATATAAGAAGATATTTTTGTATAGAGCACTGACAGCATTCAGATCTATTTTATTTACCTACCAGTAGCATCCACTATACTGAAAATGATGCATAAGATACAGAAGCTTACCAAATCTTTACTCTGAGAAAAAAGCAAGATACTGCAAATATAGCAATTACATATCCATAAAACATCGATTTTTTTTTTTGAAAAACTGTTGTAAAAGATTGAAGTTTCTAAGTTATAAAAAACACACATAATTACATTAAACCAAACCTCCTATTAAAAGTAATGGAATAAACACTGAACTGTAAGTTTTACAGTAAATTTATTTGACATGACAAATTGGATCCAGTCAAAGCAATGTTCACGGACCTATAAACCTTTATCTGTGCATCCATTTTGGGGATAATCTGTTGATCTCCAAAGTGAAAGGGAGAGAGATGACAGATGAAGTCTTCCTGGAGGTTGGTGGCCCCCTGACTTCGTTTGCAAAGACAAGCGCACTCAAGCTTTTAAGCCACCTGACACATCTCGTCTGATGTGGCGTCAATCATTGCGTTTTCTGTTGTCTCGCTGCTGAGAATCAGACTGATCAGAAGTGACTTTCATTAATCCACGTGAAACATGGTGTTAGACTTCTGGAATGCAGAACTAAAGCAGATACCCAGGTGCACCGTCTAACTTCAAAATGATCCTTCCTCCTATTTCTTCAATTTATTTTTGACGAATTGCCAAGGGAGTATCATTCATTGCACTGATTTGGAGTGGGATTCACTGCTCTTCTCATTCGCCCTTGTATTCCACAAGGTAAAATATTGTATGCTAATTTCTAAGAATGGGATACCCACCATCACCATTTATGGACAAATTCATGTAACCATAAAGTATTTTTCATGCTACCTTTAATCCAAGTTTTCTAGCGGTGATGTAATTTCACTGCACAGAAAGTTGAAATCTGTACATAGCCTGATATGTTTAAACTCTGCTCAAAGCAGATTAACTGGTTTAAAACTATGCCAAAATTAAATTTAAATAACAGAATGAGAAGCAAGTGTTTATTGCAGTGTTCCTGTTCAATATGTAGATTTGTTTTTCCATGATTGAGATAAAAGAATGACCTGACCAGATAACTTGGTGAGTAAATGCAATTATCTACCTGCTCCATAAGGCTTATTCTCACCTGAACAAAGCTGGCTGCACTGTAAGGATGTTTTGTCGATTTCTCCAGTGCCTTCAATACCATCCAACCATCCCTGTTAAGGGGTCAGCTCAGAGATATGCAGGTGGATGAGCCTGTGGTGTCCTGGATATTGGACTATCTATCGGGTGGGCAGACCATCATTTGTGAGACTCAAGGACTGTGTGAGCAACACTGGAGCATCACCAGGACCAGGCCTATCTGCCTTTCTCTTCACTCTGTACACCTCAGACTAGAAATATAACAGCAGGTCAGGTCATTTGCTGAAATTCTCAGATGATTCTGCACTTATGGGGTGTATTGATAAGGAGGATGAGACAGGAGACAGTAGTCAGGGGGAGAACTCTGAGAATTGTCTGCAACTTAACATCAGCAAAACGAAGGAACTACTTATTGACTTTCACTGAACCAACAAACCTCTATGTCCAGTCACTATTCAAGAAGTGGATCTTGAGGAGGTCCACTCCTACAAGTACTTGGGAGGTCCACATTAATGACCGCTTGGACTGGTCTCGGAACACAGTATACATATATATATATATATATATATATATATATATATTGTGATGGACGACCGGCTATGGACTCCGGTCGCCACCCCCAAGCCGCTAGGAGGAGCCCTCCGGACAGCATATTCGTGCCCCAACTTCCAGCAGGGCCTCATGGACTTTGTAGTGTTGTGACACAGTCCTGCTGGATACCTTGGGGGCCGCCAGGAGTCGCTGTAGGGGGGCTAGTGGGATCTTGCGTGCCCTATAACCCGGGAGTGCGTCTCAGTCACGTGACTGGAGGAAGCGACGTGCTCCCGGGATGAAGAAGAGGACTGTTTGCCCTGACCCGGAAGGAAATGGACTTGTGGGGTGTGCTTGGAACCACTTCCGGGTCAGGAGCTATAAAAGGACTAAGGAAAGCCCAGTACACTGAGCTGAGCTGGGAGGAAGGGTGGCAAAGTGTCTGGGAGTGTGGAGGATTGATTATTGATTGTTTATTATTGAGTATTGTGGAGTGGAGGGTGCTTGGTGCACATTATTATTATATAATAAATAATAATTGGACTTTTATCTGGTGTCTGACGTCTGATCCAAGGGTTCATGGAGACCTCAAGCTTTTACAATATTATATATATATATATATATATATATATATATATATATATATATATATATATACAGGGTAGGATTCAAAAGTAATGAGCCTTTGTTCAAAAAGACAATTTTATTGAGCAAATCGGTACAACTAATTAATACAGGGTATTAATTATATATACATATATATATATATATATATACATACACACACACATTCATGACATTCGTAGTCTGAATCACAATCTGATTGTATGGGTGGTTCCCTACCAGGTAATGCTTGTGGTTGGTCTGCAAGTCGGCAAACAAATGAACCACACTCTGTGGCACAATGTAAAGAGGCTTCACCTCTGACGTCCGAGGTTCAATCCCCGAGTGGGGGTGCAGTGAGTGTGTACGCCTGATGAGCCCAGAATTAGGGCGAAACACGTGTCACGTACTCTGTGCATTATTTGACAGTAAACTATGCAACATATATATATATATTTAATATAATCTATATCTATCTATCTCTATATATATCTATATCTATATATTTAATCTTATATCAACAATATGCTGCTCTGAAGATTAAAGATCCTCCAAACGTTGTTAGGCTTCTGAAGTTTATTTACAAGACATGTATAAGACACAACTGTTTACACAGTAGCAGCAGTGTGGCATATACTAACATTGTCCACCTTAACTCCCCAACTGTTCCAAAATGGCATATTATAATATTAATGCAGAGAAGTATAATACCGTCATTTTCAGTGCTGCTCATCTATTTGCACCTTCAACTGCATTATGGGTACTGGCTGTTTTGGGATACTGCCAGTGTGAGCAACAGTCTGGCATGTGCTTCTTTAAACTGGCGGCAATGTAGGAAAGTTCTTGGCCAACATAAACATCTGGCCTCTACTAAAAAACAGCTCCAAAACTGCCGCCAAAATTTAAAAGGCGGTCACTTATGCAAATTTAATAAAAATACAGAATGTAACAAAATAAACAAATGATACATTTCTCCAAGTGTGCATAAACCAACAATTCCAGAAAGAGAAACACCAAACAACATATTTATTTGCATGATGTGGGAAGACATCAATAATAAATTACAACTATCTGGTACATGCAGCAGTCATGAATACTAACAACGTGTGACAATGCTGCGGAGTTTGTCACATATGCCCAACAAAAAACACCGCCGTTTTATTATCACTGGAAATTGTTGAAGACATTGGAATTTTCTAGCACTTTTCTGCCTATTTAAATCACATTGGTTGTTTTATTAATCTGCTTTTGATTGATTGTTTGTATTGTATTTATTTTAATGCTTTTTTGTACAGCACTGTGGCGCAAACTCTGTTGTTTTAAATGTGCTTTTATAAATAAATAATCTAATCTTTACATAGACAGTAGGGGAGCCACTGGAACCACCACCAATATGCAGTATCCATCTGGATGATGTGATGACAGCCATGTTGTCCCAGTAAGCTCACTACACACTCTGAAGCGATGAAGGGATTAGAGAAATAGTTGGCCAGTTAGGGACAGGGTAGGATTTAGGGGGCCAGAATGAGCAGGCTGTGCTGGACAATTTAGCTTGGACATCGGGGTACACCCTGCTCTTTACAAAGGATATCCAGGGATCTTTTATGACCACACAGAGTCAGGACCTCGGATTTTCCTCTTATCTGAAGGACGGTGCCATTTTTACAGCACAGTGTCCCCATCACTGCACTGGGGCATTAGGATCTACATATCCCCACAAAGAAGAGTAAAAAGACCAGGATGTAAGCTATAGTAAAAATGCAACACAATACCCTTGTTATACAAATGGAGATCACTTATTGTCCCCTTAAAAAAAATGTAAAAGTTATAAGCACAAACAGTCTAAAATATTACACAGTGTACATGTGTTGATTTGTGACCAATTCAATCTTTCAAAATAATTCTTCACGGCGGTTAGGAAATCATTGTCAACATCCTCATCCCCTTTAATGAAAACATGCTGTTAGTGATTTATTGGGTGTTTCTTTATATAACCTTATTTTTCTTACATATAGTAAGGCAATATTTTTCTAACATAGCACTCAGAATCCTCTTGGAAAAAATTAACACAAATATTTTTTCTTTCATTTTGTCTTTGAAACAATGCATAGCCATTGTAAAGCTGTTTCCTTGAGCAAGCCTTAAAGGAAAGGCAATCTCATTAATTACTGTGTAAGGTTAGAGGTCAATATAAAAGAAGAGCTCAAAATACAAACTGACCTTTTATAAAACACTCAAAAGATAAGGGGGGAGGCTACAATTATTCCTCTGTCTACAAATCTAGTTTTAAATTACAGGAGGTTTCTGTTCATTAGTGAAGCTGAAACAGTTCTTAGCAGCTAACTCCTCGAACGCTAAAGGCCCACAAATTTACTGGTAAAACCTGGCATGAGCGAAAGGCTCCTGAAAACACAAAAGATCCAACGCTAAATGCTATCTGGTAAGCTACCTATTGTCCTTAAGAAAACAAACAAAAAAAAAAAACATTTACATATGCTATATTGTGCAAACAGCAAGTGTAGTGCACCCCTAATAAACAGTTACAGTCCTGCTTCTACACTATGCACAAATCTTATTTTTCTTGCGAGCCAAACATCTTTCAAACAACTGCTATCAAGATGAGCCAAGAGGTAAAAAATAAATTTATACTTTTTCCTTTAGATAAATAAGAAGTGACTGGCGAGTCATCCACATCCAAGTAGACATAAGGGTCACCTTTTGCCTGAAGACCTACAGGGGAATGATGAGGAAGCCCTTCCTGCAATTACATCCTCAGCTTTTTTCCTGTCCAAATAAACTTTGTTTCATAATTCCTGCTCTGCTGGCAAGCTACAGGATGCCTGGTCATGCAGTGGAGGCGGTTTAGGAAATCTGAACGCCTGGTTTCTATCAGCCAAGTTATTAGTGTTCAGGAAAGTGAGAATGACCCGATATCCTTTTGACCACTTCAGAGTTCCTTTCTTCTCTTATGTCATTACCTTCTACTAAATAAATTGGCTGGTTTAAGATCTAAAGGTTATGCTGACTAGCCTTCGGCCAAGTTGATTGTCTTTATGGCTGCACTTATCCATGAATAAGAAATATATTCTATAATTTCATCATATTTAATGTATGCTATTAACAAATGAGCCAGAAGGGAGTAAGCTGCACATCTCCAATAATTCCTCTTTTTGTTCCTTAAACACATTTAGTATTCATTACTGACCTGGGCAAAAAGGCCATTCTTGTGGATTCGTTTGTAAATCAGGGCTGGACAGACAAAACAAATTAGGCTTCCCATTGTGGCTCCTGTAAGTCCAAGTATGGTTTCCACTAAAAAAAGCAGAAATAAGACAAGTAAAATTTAGTTGGCAAAAACCTTCAACCAACCTTCATGGGAGAACATTACTTCAAAAGGTGAAATGTTGATTCATTGGCTCTCAAACCTTTTATTAAAGAAATACTGTGCAGATGCAATAATAAAAAAAAAAAACAAATGCCTAAAAGGTAAAGTACGCTATTGGAAAATTAGAGGTTCATTCTTCATTAAACAAAGAAAAAAATAACGAACCATGGATGTGTTATACCTGCTTGTTTGTGAAGAGACAGATATTTAAGTGAAATTAAGAGGATCAGCAGCTTGTCAGTTTGTCAAATCTTTCCAGCCTTTCCCAACATTTAATATTTGCATTATTATTAGAAATGAATGCAAGATTTACCAAATCGTGAGATCTACATCAACCTCAATAAAAAGGTAAAATTGTATTTTAGCAAGCATCCATTATTGCAGAACATACAGCAGTGGAACTCTTGCAACTGGCTTATAAGTCAATCTTATCTATGATGTGTTGCCCCAAATAAAATTCCCAATGTTATTTGTCCGCTGCCTACTTATGGGTTTGTAAATCGAGTTTAAGTGTCTTTAAATCACTTAAATGGTGCATTTCAAGTCAGCCATAGAATAAGATGGCAGCTACTTAATAAACCTTCTGTCAGCTTTTTGAATGAAAATAAAGACACCCGAGGTTACAAGGATAATACTTGTTGCACAGCCAGACGTATAATTTTATATATCTGGAGACAACTTTGCTTAAAAGTGGATGGGAACAATTAGAGAGCTTGCCGAGTGTCACATTTCTAAACCAATCCAGTGCCTCATGGAGTCAGTGCTCAGAGTAGTGCTGGTGATTTTGAACCGCCAAGAGCAACGATGCTCTCGTTAACCCAGTATGATAAACTATCTGCAGCCAAAAAGTCTCCTAAAAAGATCCCAATTAAATCTATAAATGTGTGTCACTTGCGCACTGCATGTGTTAAAAGAAGAAAAAAAAAATGAACATAACGCATTTCAAGAGAAAAAACGTTCTGTAAAATCAGATTATACATTGGCAAACAAAGACATCAATGGACAAGTGGTAAAAGTGAACGATACTCAGTCACCAATACTGTGTATACATCCCTGTTGTACAGTTATGACGACAGTATCAGAGTCATTGAAAAGTTAAAAGAATTGCCAGCTACGTTTGTGAAAATATGAACTGCTGAATATGCATTCAAAGTATAGTAAATGGAGATCAAAAGGGGATACACAGCACTGCTGTTAAGAGAGTTGACAATGAACAGCCAGAGGAGATGCAGAATTTGGTACCCAAAACAGGTGAATCAGTAAATGTGTCGTAACGACACTAACACCACTCCAGCAAACCATGGGTGAGGATACACAATATTCATCCTCTGACTGCACATCTAAAAGAATAACTAAATTAAAATTAACAATAAAAATAAATCGAGTGAGTGGGGAGCCACTTCGACCACCACTAATCTGTAGAATTCACCTAGATGATGTGATGGCAGCCATTTTTGTGCCAGTACACTCACCACACATTAGCAGTTAGGTGGTGAAGTGGTGAGAGAGATAGCCAATTAGAGACAGGGGATAATAAGGAGGCCAGAATGACTAGGCCATGGTGGGCAATTTAGCCAGGACATCGGCATACACCCAACCTCTTTACGAAGAATGCCTAAGTATTTTTTATGACCACACAGAGTCAGGACCTAAGTTTTTCATCTCTTCTGAAGGATGGCGACATTTTTATAGCATGGTGTTCCCATTACTGCACTGAGGAACTGGGACTCACACACAGACTAAAGGGTAAGCACCCCATTGCAGTCTTCACCAACGCCTCTTCCAGCAGCAGCCCAAGCTTGATGGTCTCCCATGCAAGTACTGGCTGGGCCAGAACCTGCTTAGCTTCTGGCGGATGACCTGTTCTGAAGTGCATGTGGTATTACTGTCTAAATGCAAGCATGGCATCCCAGAACATAAACCCAATGTTTTAACATGTAGTACATAAACAGACTGCAATGGTTATTTAAACTCTTTTTGCTGTTGTTACGCAATCTATCTATCTATCTGTCTATCTATCTATCTATCTACATGTGTGTCTCTTCTGTCGCGGCACTCATTACAATATACAGAAAAATCATTATGCTTCAGTTACCTTGTGCTATTGAGCTCCTGACTGGATAACAGCAATTTTAGCTTTTTATTTTCTCTCAGTGTCAAGCCTTTGTTCAGTTTCTTTTTCTCTCTCCCCATTTTTTTTCATAGTTAGTTTGCATATTTATAACATACATGAGGAGTTCCTGTTAGTTTAAAGTTGATGTACTGGAGGAAATTAGAGGTGGGTTATTAGGAAGAAACCCTGTGGGTGGAGCCTTTTCAGAAGTAGATTTTGCTGCTATTCACTACAAATCTTTTAGCGAGTTGTCCCTAGACGTTCATTTGTATTTAGAATCATGTCAGGCCCTACAAGACTACACTGACAATGAAGAGGTACACAAAAACACATAATATCAAAACTTTTTGTAAATGTCATGCCAGCTCAAAATATCAATTCTGCACCCAGTTTCCCACTATAAAGCCACCAGTCTAACTGAGAGTAGTATGGAGAAATACAAATCAGGTTGTACCTACACTCCTAAGGCAGTGGAACTATCCACAAGTAATACCAATGCCAAGAGATCTTAGCCAGATAAGCACACATTTGAATGGAACAGTGATTCTACATTTCAATATGTATAAACACCAAACAAGATATGTTTATTTTAAATAATGAACACTAAAAATGCATAATACAAAAGAAAAATGCTGTTGATAATCGAAAGACAAAATCTAAAATATTACTGGATTGTTCATAGAACATTGGTTATGTGAATGAGTTGTGATTAACGGTGTAGTTAATATTAACATAAATGAAAACATACTCCAGGTTCCCACCAGTTTATCACTCACCATTTGGAATAAGAATCCCACCTAACATGGTGCCAAACACAATGCAGAGCGTCACTGCTTTGAATCTCAAAGGGGGCATATACCCGCCTGCTGCAAATGTGCCGTCCTTCTGCTGAAAAACAGGAGCCGCCATTTTAGTTACAATATATCTCAAGTGTGTATAAGATGATATCTTGCAACATGTTTGCATTACCAAAAGCAGAAATGTTTTAACTGCTAATATCCATGAGTATAGAATTCAGAACTGAAAGGAGTGCAAAATCTAAACATAGCATGCCTACTTCTCAGAAGATTCAACCTAAAAACCTTGAGATGTCCCAAAAGAGGACAAAAGTCAATCAGCAGGATATGTCTGGATATAGTATAGGAAGAAGAAGAATTACAAATAAACTAAAACAAAAGCAGCTGGTTCATCACAAGATGAGAATTGATCCAGACAAAGACTGTTACTCTAGGTATATCACAAACAGCCTCTGGATTTCACGTGTCACTTAATAACCTGCCAAAGCAGAACAGCTCATCTGAATGACTCGTGCTTGACCTGTGTCTGCCCAGTCACTGAGAAACTGAAAGTGAACCAGTCTTTTAGCTATAATGTCTTTATTCTTCACTCGGCTGAACAATGTTTAAGCATTATTTAGTCTCTTGAATAAAAATGGCCTTTTCAATGAAAAATTGGGTAACGTGTCCCAGAGAGCAGTTGGTCCACACTTTATTCCACTATTTAGACATAAAAATATTGCAAAACATATCAGGAATTCAAATTGCTTTCCATTTCTTAAAAAAATGTATTGGTAGTCTTAGACACCTGATTTAAAATACAAAGCCATATGTAATTTTGTGCATAAGTGACGTAAGACGCATGTATTCTATATTTCCCATACTATTTTTGCTATATAAATGTAAATTTTACTCTTCAATCGAGATACAGAAATGTGTCTTCAACACAGAAAATGCAGCATACATATTAAATGAGACATTATAAACAGCTGGGCTATGAAGTTATTGTTCTAAGCAGGCCATCTGGAGGTAATTCGTCCGATCTTTGGTGTCATACGCCAAGCGCGTCAAACCACCGATATACTGATTGAATAAAATGAATTCTGTAATGCACTTTCATACAACAGGTTGACACACCCAGTAGAAGGCGCCATTTTCAAACCTCTCTCTGGTCCTCAAAGATGCTACATAGGGACGACAAGGAAATGGCATGACGATGGCAAGTAATTTGAAACGTTAAAGCGCTTCTTTATTTCTTTTTATGGTGCCAGAATATGCAATGGGCCAATGGAATGCAGAAATAAGCATTGCATGATTCTAATTTATATCAAGAACTGACCCAGTAACAGCTCTCTAGTACTATTGTTTAGGGGTCCGAGTAAAACACGTGTTCTTGGCTTTAGGTTTTACCGGTACCTATTGTGCTTTTCAAAATTTTTTTTTATTTTTGACAATTTTCGCTGAACTGATAGCAGGAAATATTATATTATATATATATATATATATATATATATATATATATACATATATATAAAACATAATATCAAAAGAACAACATCTTCACAATTTAAAATTGCATAAAAATGCATGTGGCTAAACAATAAATGAGGGTTAAAACTATGAAGCAATTCTCATTCTTAGCTTTAGAAGAAGGTACCGTTAATTCTTTAGCACATTTTTGCTGCTAAACTCTTTTTACTCTTTTTTTTTTTTTTTTGATATGTTATTTAGGAAAAATATGATTTGGCTCTATACTATGCGCCAAGTTGAAAAATCCCTAAAAAAAAAAAAAAAGAAGGTAGTTAAAAATTAAATATGAAGTTTTGGTATTGGGTAGGATGGAAATATTGTTGGAAAAAAATAAAGTTATGGGAAGCTCCCTTTTCAGTCTGACAGTGCAGAAATGAATTGTTGAGAGCTGATGATATCTTGTTTCAGCTCAAACAGGAAAGTTATATTAAGGTTATTCTACTAGAGTTCTGCAGAACCTTTCATCTTGGCTAAAGTTGTGTAATATTAATACACAAATAAAGGAAAAATCTGAATAGAACATATTATCCCATTATGGGGCTCCTTTCTTGCCAGTAACTTATTCGTTTTTCATGAAAGTTCAAAGATATGTGCAGCCGTGATTAACTATTTTTACTTTAAACCCTGCTTCGTAAGACCACCGTAATTGCTGGGCTAGGCACATCAGCTCTGTTTATGAAATTAATTATAAAATTCAAATAACACCTATGATATAGACCTCTTTTTGTCAAATTTATAGATGCCTTATGCTTCTTGGTGTTAGTTCAGCAGCATGCTGAAACGATAGAAAATCTGAAGGTAATGCATACACCTTCTGTGTGCAAAGATTTAAAGCCAAAATGTATATATTCAAAGCCCGGGAAAAATTGCTATATAAAAGTCACATAGACATGGACAGAGCCATCACGCCACACAGCATTATCAGATGTATGCACTGGGGCCTATTACTAATATGATAAGTTAGCTATTCCTTCTTATTATGCTAAAGTTTTCCATTTTAAAATGGATTGCCATACCCAGTTGACACTGTAATCCTTCACATTTATAAATATTAGAAGATGGCATCTTTAATAAGTAATTTTTAAACTTTTTTTTTTTTTTTTTTTTTTTTTGTGATTTCTGAAACTTTCAGAATTCCGCCAGCTGGACTAAATCTTCTATCTACAGTACATCACACATTTCAAAGGACCTTTCGGGTCTTTCGGGTCTTTCTACAGATGTGCAGTTCTGTGAAGTTTTATTTATTTCATTGTAGGTACCTGTTGCTCAAACACAAGAGTGTTAATAGCTTGTCGACAAGGTAGAATCATCATGGGAAAGCCAACAGCCACAGACATCATGAACCCAACACGAATCATCTCCGTCACAAGATTTGATGGAAAATTCATCAGAACGTTGCCAGCGATATTTTCTGTAAAGCTCACGTAGCCAAAGAAGCCAACCTGAAAGAACAGAAAAATCAAACCTCACACAGAAGTTCTGTGAATACTTATGTACATGGGATTTCTCAGTTTTTTTATTTTTAATAAATTTGCAAAAACCTCAGATAAACTTTTTTCACATTGTCATTAAGGGGTGTTGTGTGTAGAATTCTGAGGAAAAAAATGAATTTACAGTAATCCCTCACCTATCGCGGGGGTTACGTTCCAGAGCCCCCCCGCGATAGGTGAAAATCCGCGAAGTAGCGACCTATATTTATTTTATTATTTATACATATTTTAAGGCTTTATAAACCCTTCCCACACTCTTATAAACCTTTCTCACTCCCTTGTTAACCTTTCCCACGCTCTTATAAACACTTCCTATGCTCTTAAACACTTTCTACATTCTTAAACACCTCAGACCAACACTGCACACAGCGATCAGACGTCAATGTGTCTGCACTCGCTTTGTGAAGGGGGGCAGCTGAACTCACGCTGAGCAGAAATGGACTTTGTGCTGCTTCTGCCAAAATGCCTGCTTGTCACTCTGCGCGTTAGGAAGGAGGAGGAAATGTGTGTGGGTTTGTGAGAGCTGAACGCACGTTCGCTCAAACCCCCCCTCCCCGGAAGCTCAGTACGCTCCTGCCACTTCGCATTGTCAAGGGGGTGGGGAGCTGAGCTGAATGAACGCTAAGGAGAAGTGGACTTTGTGCTGGCTTTGTGCTGCTTGTCGCTCTGCGTGTCAATAATTTAAAAGCCTGTACATCACCAATTTTCCTGTCTCACTGTCTTGTCTTGCCTGAAGTTAAAATGTTTTATAATAGTGAGATGTTACTCATATCCTTAGCCTGACATCCACATATCATATGTGTTAACAAAGTGTGTTTTCTAAGTTTACATGTGTTTAAAGCATGTGGGATGGGGATTTTAAGGCTTAAACTATAAAAATGTTTATTTATATGGTCTTTCTATATCGCGGATTTTCTCCTGTTGCTGATGGGTCTGGAACATAACTTCCGCGATAGGCGGGCAATCACTTGTATTTAAAAACCCGCGAAGTCGTGAATCTGCGAAAAGTGAACCGCGAAGTAGCGAGGGATTACTGTAATCCATTTTGGAATAAGGCTGTAACATAACAAAATGTGTAAAAAGTGATGCGCTGTGAATACTTTCCGGATGCACTGTAAAGATGTGGTTTTACAAAGTACAAAAGATGCTTTTTGCACTTAACACAGCTTCTTAGAAATTACGCACAGATTAACAACTGTATTTTAGTCAACATGGGTTAGTAAACCAATTAGCAGAACTCATTAGAAAAACACGTAATAAAAGCAAGGAAAATGCTGCAAGCCAGAGCTTCCATAATGGAAATGCATTACACAAGCAGAGAAACTCACAACGGAGTCCTTACAGAAAAAGAAAACACATAAAAAAGATGAAATTCAGACGGATAAGTCACGGGAAGACCTTGTCTGCATCACAGCATAGAAGAACACTTACAGTGACATAAAAGGCAGTTACAACATTTAGCGAAGATGTGAAGATGTTGCTCATCCTCTTGACTGAAGGTTCTTCCAGACTGTCATAAGTGGGAAGCACTTGTCTACATTGGGGGGGAAACAAAAGAAGAGAATGATCAAAAACGCTTCTCAAGGTGTAACCTGCTAGCAATGTGGTAATTAGCACTACATATAAAAATGCTTTGCTTTATTACTACCACGAAAAACAACTGTTAAATAACCAGATATGATATCCAGAGAAATGCCAGAGTATGTCAAGTCATAAAAGATCTCCGTCCAACTTACTCATCAGTACCTCAGTGACATGTTAGCAGGGCACTACTGGATAAACAGCAAAAATATTCCAAGTTATAATTAGTGCAAGGCCACAGAAGCAACGTGTTTGACACACACTCAGAAAAAAAAGGAACTGGTGTGGCACGGCACTGAACGCATTTCAACTCAGCTTGGGAGTCTACTGTACATGCTATCTCTTATTTGATATCCAAATGGGGGCTTTCTATGGAATTTTGAGGTCATTCCCTTGTGCAAGGGTGTTTTCTGAAAAAAACAAAGGGCCAAACATATGAAGTTTGGATGATTGGGAACTCTTAAACTGTTCAGGAAACACTGACGTCATGTATGTGTGTGTGGTGGCACAAAATGAGCTGGCATTTGCCTTAAACCAGTGCCACAAGGACCGGTAATTGATAAAATGGCTCAGAAAATTAATAGAGTTAACAGGTAACTGTGTATCTGGGATAGAAAGAAGCTAAATACTGAAATCATGCAAAACACTTTTATCTGTCTATGTTGTGTATTTGAATATGTTATATTGGTCAAGTTTAACAGTAAGTAATGCCGTACATGCAAATATTTGCATATATGGATTATCGGTGAATTAATTTTGCTTAAGACCAAAAAGATGTCACATGCTAATATACCACCATTCTCAAACAAAGGACAGGACCAAAAAAAATGTTTGTTAGACTATTTGAAAGATGAAGCACCAGGCTGATTTGTTGAGTTGTTTAGCAAGAGTTGTGGTATAATAATGACACCTTGTTCTAACTTAACTGTGTGTCATATTTCTCCCTGTGTGTATATATAAAAGAGGAAAACAACTTTTTATTTTAATACAATTATTTTAAAATGAATGTCTTTAAACGAGTGGACTATTTTTTTTTTTAACCTCAAAATCATAGATACAGCTTATCCAATTTTAACACCTAACACTTTATACAACCTCCCCTGGAATAGGTAAACCACACAAAACAAATTTTTCTCTAATGCTTTAAAAAGATAAAGAACACACTAACAGGAATGTTGGAAAAAATCCTCTATGCATAAAATTTCCAAATCCTTGTTGGCTTTAGGCCTGCCTCTTCAATTTAAACCACAGACAAGTCCCGAGACTTAAACCAACGTTACACTACGCAACTGCTGGTTGTTGGGTAAGTCAAAACTTGCTGACTTCAGTTGCTCATCTTGTCAACGTACCAGGTCAACTTACACAACTAGAAATCAATGGGCAAGTGGAAATTTAGTGACCTAGTGCCGACTTTCCAGCACAGTCTTGCTCGCCTCTTTTCCTGATAGCTAATAGAGTGCTGCCTGGCCAACCCGGTTCTATATGGAGGGTTAACAGGCACCATGAATGCAGTGATGGCCCTTTGTTTTTCTTTGTTCTTTTCTGTCGTGTTAAGTAAAACAGAGCTTCTCTTCTGTTTGTGAAGTCCAAAACACCACCTTCTTTATTCCACGTCGCTATATTATATGCATTATACTTCTTAGTCAACGCTTATTGCTTGTCGGTTCTCATGCACACAGAGCCTGACCCTATTTGATTTTGTCTGGACGAGTCGAGGAGTATGTCAGACTATATGACTGGCCTTCATGGAAGCATGTGGCTAACTGCCTCTATTATGTAAATGAAGGCTACGACCAAAAACTGCTTCAAACAAAATGGTCAAATGTGACGTGGCCTTTAAACAACCCTAATTTTATGTTTAGTCAACCACTTCATTGTTGGTGTTGCATTTTGTATGAAGGATCGTAGCCAAGCTGAAAAACTCACCTGTGGCAAAGGTCACAAATGTTTGGGCCAAAATATATCGATGCTTTTTGTTTGTTGTCATGGAAAACAACAAAAGAACAATCTCATAACATCGACAATCCACTCCATATCTTTTCTTTGTGCAAGTCGCACCTCTTACATCAAAACTACTTTTTCTGGAGTGACAAAACATTTCAATGTATTTTCCTCATCTGAGAGCAGCACTTGGTTCCCAGTGCATAACTACAACCACTTAAAGTTGTGACTGTTGTTGTTGTCAGCAAGATATTTCATCTGACTGTCATTACAAATCAACTGCTCGCGTGGCTGAACAGTCGAACAGTAGACTTCTTTATTTATGTTAGACGAGGCTAAGATGGCACCAGAAACTGCCGTTTTCTAGCCATCTTCTCCTTGCTTTGCATTTGAGCATGAGAAGAAAATGTTCTCTTCTTTGTTAAGTTAACCGTGACTATATTTGCTTTAACTATGGCTTTACAAGTATTAGGTAGTGTAATAAATCTTCTAATTTATGTACTGATTATCTGACTATCTGCTGGTCAATAAATATTTGCTGTCTTTCTGTGCACCTTGACTTTCCACAAGGTGAACGACCATAAATAATTTCCTCATGTGTTACCTCTTTCTGATGAAAGTTGAAGTCCAAAAACATTTCTCAGAACTGAATTGCATTTAAATAATTGAAACTTGGTAAGAGATTCACATAATTCAGTAGGAGAAAATAGTGTTATTTATGTAGAAACATTTGCTTTAATAAATAAAAATCTTTAATAAGATGCCTGCGGAGGTAAAAATGTAGAGATTACCAACAATTTGAAAGTACACACTACAGTGTGGACAATGAGTACAGGAAGTGCACTACAAAATTTGAGCAAAACAGGTTTTTTCAACGACAGATAATGTCCTGTGAACACTGCAGAAGATGTGATCTTAGGGAAAGTTTGGAGTATGTTCTTCAAAGTTAAGACAACACATATTCATGAAGACATTTCTGATGATCTACATCGATATGGCTAACTGAAATAATACAATTTTAAATGTATACAGGGAAGGCTCTCGCTCCCCACCACCACTTTGATTAGACAATTCGGCGAAGGGAGGAGTGGATAAATTAGGGTAATGACAGGTTTTCAGCTATAAATCATTATTGTGTTTATAAGTTGAAATCTGGAAACAATCATTGGTTAGTAAATAGTATTCATGACTAGCCTCGCTGGGGCAAAGGCAGCTGCACGAGACTCTGATTAAGCACCAACTGCTCCAGAAACTGAGGAGAAACATTAATCGTTTCACAAAAAATCTAAATGCATTAAGTAAGAAGAAGTGTTGAATGAATACTTTCACATATTTTGTCTTTTGGTAAAATGAACTTACAGACCACCAGCTAGTGCCAGAAATCGTCCACACCCCACACTGCCCTTAAGCTGCTCCAGGATGCAATGGGAAGAAACCCCATACTGTTCTGTGGTGCCAACACTGGGTTAAATATGCAGCCTGATACGCTGCCAACAGAACTACTTCATATAGTGGGGACGCTCAGTTCGAGTCAGGAAAACAGCCGGTGGCTGCATGTTTTCATTGTAAACAAGCTCATCTTGAGTAAAACTACACCTATTAATGATTTTTGGGTTATGACGATAAATGACAATATTTAAAGTTACTATATTTGAACAATATTGCATTATGTTTTCATAAGACGTTATTTAATACAGCAGTAAACATGGATATTGCCAACTTGTGAAGCCTACTGGTTGATAGATAATGGTTAGCCAGCTGTACAGTTATTTTTTGACGACTCTTTTTCAGTGCCAAGAAAAATAAGAGAACATGCCAGTGAAAGCAAATGTAGAAAAATGGGGAACTACAAAATAGAGTCAGAAGGCCTAGAGTTAAACATGCTGCTTTAACTTTATGAAAAGAATTACAGATTAGTTATCATTTACCAAGAGAAAAGTGCCTGCTGAAACTGAAAGAAATATGTTTTTTTTATTTCAATTTAGAATTTAATCCAGTTCTACCTGGGTGATTTAACCCCAGTATTCAGAATCAGAACCAGAATTCACTTTAGTGGCTAGATACACAAACGGGGACTCGGAAATTGTCTTGGGAACATCGATGCAACATACGAGGCCGACAAAAATATAACAGATAAAACAGGTCTACATAGATACTGAGCAAAAACTCAGTCAGAGTAACTGCACATGGGGGTGGGGGTTACCTGTAAATGACGTGTTTGACAGAGGGGAGTCTTTGGAATAGCTGATGCTCTGGGTGAGCTGGAACAGTAATGGTCTTTGCAGCACGCTTCCTTACCCTGGAATAGGTTGTAAGTTATTACGGTTTTGAGCATAAGCTACACAAACTCCAGCACATGAGTCGAAGCTCTACTGTCCTAAGTAAATTGTTATAAAAGTCCATCGCAACAGCATGTGCACTTTTAGACTGTTGTGACTCACTGCACACAAACGGAGGGACCTGCCCTTACTGTAAAGAAAATAAACAGAAAGCTGAAAAGCCACAGTTGAAGTGCTCAGGTGGCGTCACCACTTGATCATTTCTAACTCTCTCCAGGAGAACTACTTAGAAATATTGCATACTTCTTATTTATTATTAATATTTAACAGACTGATCAGGTTTCTAATCAATTAGTCTTTTGATTCAATTACATTTATATATTGTAGCAGCTGACAAAAACCCAAAACCATGAAAAAAGACAACTGTTTTATAAAACTCCTTTCCTGAATAATCACACATTATTATTATTACTACACACAACACACATATTTCATTAATTGGGAAAATTACATGGCACATGCAGGATTACATAGTGAGGCAGAGGTGGGGACCTAACTGGCACTTTTGTCACAATTTCTCATAATCATCACCCAATATGGCAAATAGCAACTTTTTTTTAGCTTTAAGTTCCGGTTTGCAGCCAAAATAAAAAAAACTCCTGAAAAATGAAAACCAAAGGCTTTACGAATGTTTACTTGCCCGTTTCAATGTAGTGAGAAGTCAAGCAAAATGACATCTTTTATTGGCTAACTAAAAAGATTACAATATGCAAGCTTTCAAGGCAACTCAGGCCCCTTCTTCAGGCAAGATGTTCAAGTTGCGTTGAAAGCTTGCATATTGTAATCTTTTTAGTTAGCCAATAAAAGGTGTCATTTTGCTTGACTTCTCACTACATTCATAATGGCTAACACGGTACAACACCCTAGTACTACTTGCCTGTTTCAATAAAGAAAGAGTAAAAGTTGTCAATTATGGCAGCAAACACTAAGCCTTACTTTGGCCAATCTCTAGACTGAATTTACATGTGTAAGAAGGCGAGTAGTGTCTATGAAGGTTAATCACCAATGACAAATTTGTACACACTGAAAACATATGCCTTTTAAACTATATTTTCTAACCGATTTTCTGGTGTTATATTTGTCAGATCTAATGAACAAGAAAAAGTCAGTAATAAAGGCTAATCCTTGTACTTTGCACTCTATTTTCTTAATAGCACAACACCTCTGATGGCTCTTGATTTAAAGATTTTCTTTCATAACTGATACGGCAACAGTTCAGTTATCCTCAAGTTCACAGATCTGCTTTCAGTCCATCTGTGGAACTCCCTTCCTAAATATTTCTTGAAGAGTGTCCAGTTCTGATAAATATGGTGGTGTTGCAGTGAAGCACCTCCTAAAGGTTGGTCTTACTTTAGAATAATAACAAGAAAATGATTGTGCATTGATGAGATGTATAGATAAAACATGAGAATATGCAGCAAAGAGCATAATGGATCCTCCCCAGAATTTATGCTCCCTTTTAACTCTTAAGAATAATTTCCATAGATGGCGGCGATGTTGTCTCCATTAAACTGGTTTCCTTTACCCTTTCATGTGTAAACTTGAATCTACAGTGTGAAAATGTAACTTGAAAACTAAAGCAGTCCTTAAAGTGGCTTGAGCTTGGGTGGACCTTACTAAACCCAGCTGTCCCATCATAGGCCGGTCACCGACTTGAACGCGGTGCTGCAGCGATAGCCTTCAGAAAACTTAAAAGAGCATGTGTGCACTGTTAGGGATTAGACATGTCAAGATTAACTAACAACTACAAAACCTCCGTTCCCTTTCCATAAACCACTTAATTTGGTGAAAGGCAACCACCCTGGAACAAAGTAGCAGTTCAAAGACACACAAACACCTCTCATCATCAACCACCGCAGCTCTGTGGTCAAGCATACAGCAACTTAATCCTAACTTGACAAACTGACTTCAGTGGAAGGAAAACATATCTGGCATTAACAGAGCTCATTGCTTGCATGTTTGTACCTGATTAAGACATTTTTTCCCCAGTGAAAACATAAAACCGCCACTGACCTTGAAGCATACATCTGGGTGTTCTCACCATACAGTAGCAATAATTCAATCATACTGTGAAGTACCACAAAGCCAGCAGGTTTTAATCCTTTCCATACTTTCTTGAATAATTACATCATTACCATATTAAATGCATTAATTAAAAACATTTCCTAGTTTTGGGAAAGAAGGATATTAGCAGGAGACTTAGAAATGCACATAAGTAGTGCAACTGCCTGGCCTTCAAGCAGACAGTAGATAATGGAACAGTCAGAAGTTCCTCCATGGAGTTAGATTACTACCGAAATCACGCGATGAGTAACGGAATGGCTGCAAGTTAAGTGTCTGCTCACGTGACTTATCATGGAGTTTGTGAATCATCACTCACGTCAAATGTATCTGCATTTGTTACACTAGTGGCATTTTTTGGGATTCTTTTGACACCTGTACACCATTATATTAAAATGAAAGACGAATAAAAATACCACTAGTAAAAAAAAAAAAAAAAAACAAATAAAACATACCGTACATTTAAAATCTTTGTGTAACTTAGCACATCTACTCACTCTCTCTCCATATATATATATATATATATATATATATATATATATACACATACAGTATATATTATATATAAATTATATACACACAGTAATCCCTCGCTATATCGCGCTTCGACGTTCGTGGCTTCACTCTATAGCGGATTTTATATGTAAGCATATCTAAATATATATCACGGATTTTTTGCTAGTTCGCGAATTTCTGCAGACAATGGGTCTTTTAATTTCTGGTACATGCTTCCTCAGTTGGTTTGCCCAGTTGATTTCATACAAGGGACGCTATTGGCGGATGGCTGAGAAGCTACCCAATCAGAGCACGTATTATGTATTAAATAAAACTCCTCAATGATGTATGATATGCTTCCCGCTCGATGCTTCGCATACTTAAAAGCCAAACAGCACCTATTGATTTTTGATTGTTTGCTTTTCTCTCTCTGTCTCTCTCTCTCTCTGTCATTATCTGCTCCTGATGTGCACTCCATTGAAGAGGAAGATATGTTTGCATTCTTTTAATTGAGAGACGGAACTGTCATCTCTGTCTTGTCATGGAGCACAGATTAAACTTTTGAAAAAGAGACAAATGTTTGTTTGCAGTGTTTAAAAGTCCGTCTCTACAATGGTGTTATTTCATGTCTAGAGGGCTCTAATAATGTTAAAAAACGTATTTAGAAGGTCATAAACAGGTTTTCTATGCTCTGTGAAAATATTCAATTTATAAATAAAGAATCCTACTTCGCGGAAACTTATTTATCGCGGTAAAGTCTGGAACTGATTAACCGCGATAAACGAGGGTCAACTGTATATATCGATATAGATATATAGATATATATATAATCCTAAGCCTAAAAGTGCAACAATTTTGTGCAACACTTTAAATTGGGCTTATTTTAAAACCTACTTACATATGTTTGGTATCATTCTTTTCAGAATTTATCGAACTTTAATGTGATGTTATTAGAGTTTCAGATTCTTATTCCGTTTTTAAATTATAAACAAAAAAATATCAAGAACTCATGTCCCATGAGATGAGACTTTGTGCCAAGAGATTTAACCATGCCCGGGGCCGGAAATAAAAGACAAAGAGTAGAGCAGCTGCTGTACAGGCTTTTAAATGTTCGAAGTGCTGCATAAGATGCAGATCAAGTGGTACGGCAGCAGCAGCAGGAAGCCACCAGCTGATCAAGCAAAGAGGAGGTTAAAAAAAACTATTTGTTTCAGATTGTATCACCATTTAAGCGACTGCGTCTCCTTGGGGTGCGTTCAGCACCCTCTTCACAACGCGAGTGGCAGACTGGCCACAACTGGGGGGTTGGGTGCCAAAGGCGCCGGGGGGGTTGCCCCCCCCAGTTCACTTATAAATTCTTCTTAGAAGTTAAATGTTACATTGCCTTACATGGTTTGCAATAACACACCACTAATAACTTACAACACTAATGTAAAACATTTAGAAGTTAAGTTTTTGCTAAGTAGCATATAACAACAGGTCTGATTATTACTTTCGTAGTTGGTGTTATAATGTGGAAAGTATAACGCTGTAGAATGACAAAATGTTCATTAACTAGGTTGCTTCTGTTACTTAGCAAAGGTATTCAGTGATATTTATGTGTAAATGTGGTGCCAGGTGGCACAAGTGGTTACTGCTGCTGTCTAACAGATCCAGCTGGCCTCCTAGGGTCAAAATCCAAGCCCAGCCTGTGTGGAGTTTGCATATTTTCCTGTGCCAGCATGGATTTTCTCCCACAATCCTAAATACCTGTGTGATTTGTAGAGCTGAATACTCTAAATTGGCCTCCTGCGAAGTATAAATGCGGGTGTTTGTGTGAGTGAGCCCTGGAATCAAATGGCTCAGGCTCCTCTCTTGTGCCCAGTGCTGTCAGGACAGACTCCAAAACTCACAACTGTGAGCTGGATTAAGTGGTGTTGAAAATATGTTATTATAATGACTATAAATGCTAAATGGGAAAGATTACTTTAATAGATATATGCAAATAAAACATTGTCTTTACAATTGTTTAACGTGCAAAGTATATATACAGACTCATAGTATCTTATCTGAGGTAAACGATCACAGAGCTAACACAGTGAGTTCATTTCTTAATGTGGCGTGCACATGGAAATCAATTCCTGGCGTCTGCACTGCTAGAGCAAATGATTAATTTACAACTGCTTTTTTAAAACAAAAGTCTCCTAATAACACACCCTTTGACAAGAGAACAGATAATATAGCTTAATGAGCAATATATTTTCTCCTTCAGCATAGTTTTGAAGTCAACATCCCAATAATTTAAGCAATATTTGATGAAAATATTTCATCTTAAGCACAAAAGCAAATTCTTGGAAATGTTTTCGGTGGAAGAATACGCAGTGGGAAAATATGGATAAAAGTACTAAATAGTACATTATTTGTTTTTTAAACCACTTCTACATTTTTATCTTTTTGTTTTTGCTGAATATGATTTTAAACCAGTGAAAACTGCTTCCAAATGTCCAGCATTGGACGTGCAGTTATTCTAAAACCTTTCAAGCTATGTTTAAGAATGACTCAATTTGCCAGGAGTTTGCTATAAATGGTAAACAGGAGAACAGTAAGAAAGTCATAATTTCACACTAAAAGTACAGTGGTGTGAAAAACTATTTGCCCCCTTCCTGATTTCTTATTCTTTTGCATGTTTGTCACACAAAATGTTTCTGATCATCAAACACATTTAACCATTAGTCAAATATAACACAAGTAAACACAAAATGCAGTTTGTAAATGGTGGTTTTTATTATTTAGGGAGAAAAAAAAATCCAAACCTACATGGCCCTGTGTGAAAAAGTAATTGCCCCCTGAACCTAATAACTGGTTGGGCCACCCTTAGCAGCAATAACTGCAATCAAGCGTTTGCGATAACTTGCAATGAGTCTTTTACAGCGCTCTGGAGGAATTTTGGCCCACTCATCTTTGCAAAATTGTTGTAATTCAGCTTTATTTGAGGGTTTTCTAGCATGAACCGCCTTTTTAAGGTCATGCCATAGCATCTCAATTGGATTCAGGTCAGGACTTTGACTAGGCCACTCCAAAGTCTTCATTTTGTTTTTCTTCAGCCATTCAGAGGTGGATTCGCTGGTGTGTTTTGGGTCATTGTCCTGTTGCAGCACCCAAGATCGCTTCAGCTTGAGTTGACGAACAGATGGCCGGACATTCTCCTTCAGGATTTTTTGGTAGACAGTAGAATTCATGATTCCATCTATCACAGCAAGCCTTCCAGGTCCTGAAGCAGCAAAACAACCCCAGACCATCACACTACCACCACCATATTTTACTGTTGGTATGATGTTCTTTTTCTGAAATGCTGTGTTCCTTTTACGCCAGATGTAACGGGACATTTGCCTTCCAAAAAGTTCAACTTTTGTCTCATCAGTCCACAAGGTATTTTCCCAAAAGTCTTGGCAATCATTGAGATGTTTCTTAGCAAAATTGAGACGAGCCCTAATGTTCTTTTTGCTTAACAGTGGTTTGCGTCTTGGAAATCTGCCATGCAGGCCGTTTTTGCCCAGTCTCTTTCTTATGGTGGAGTCGTGAACACTGACCTTAATTGAGGCAAGTGAGGCCTGCAGTTCTTTAGACGTTGTCCTGGGGTCTTTTGTGACCTCTCGGATGAGTCGTCTCTGCGCTCTTGGGGTAATTTTGGTCGGCCGGCCACTCCTGGGAAGGTTCACCACTGTTCCATGTTTTTGCCATTTGTGGATAATGGCTTTCACTGTGGTTTGCTGGAGTTGCAAAGCTTTAGAAATGGCTTTATAATCTTTACCAGACTGATAGATCTCAATTACTTCTGTTCTCATTTGTTCCTGAATTTCTTTGGATCTTGGCATGATGTCTAGCTTTTGAGGTGCTTTTGGTCTACTTCTCTGTGTCAGGCAGCTCCTATTTAAGTGATTTCTTGATTGAAACAGGTGTGGCAGTAATCAGGCCTGGGGGTGGCTACGGAAATTGAACTCAGGTGTGATACACCACAGTTAGGTTATTTTTTAACAAGGGGGCAATTACTTTTTCACACAGGGCCATGTAGGTTTGGATTTTTTTCTCCCTAAATAATAAAAACCATCATTTAAAAACTGCATTTTGTGTATACTTGTGTTATATTTGACTAATGGTTAAATGTGTTTGATGATCAGAAACATTTTCTGTGACAAACATGCAAAAGAATAAGAAATCAGGAAGGGGGCAAATAGTTTTTCACACCACTGTATGCAAAGTATCTTGCTCTCACTTCTTGAAAGAATCATCCCCAAGTGCCACCCTATGCTGCTCTGCTGCACCCCATTCACCCCAATCAACCTTTAAATGGGCAATCGGAAAAGACAAGCGAGTGGTCTATCAAGCAATGGAGCAATGTACGTTTGTTAACAATGTAGATAATATAACATTGCAGATTTCGGTTAAAGGTTGGGATGTTTTGTTACATTATTATTAATCAAGTTACAAAATAATAAAAAATAGGAACATTTAGATTGGGACACTAGTTGGCCTGAAATTGAGAACTCCGATTAGCTAAAGAAGAAACATCTGGCTTGGCTGTTTTGAAAATGCAAATTTTCATATTTGCAATACATCTTGAAGATTGTGAAGTGAAAAACTATTAAAAGTCACGTGAGCAGATATGGATTTATTGGTCACAGTTCTAAATTCCAGCCTACATAATTTTAAACCATGAATTGCCAGTGACCTAACTCCATACTCCAAGGGTGCTTCCAATGGAAGATAACAGAAAGTAGTGTCAACCTGTCAGCAAATCTATCAGCAAGAACAGTACATTTTATCAGAAACATATGTATCATTTTGCCTAAATGTATTTTTACATCATATTAAAATTTTGAACAAACACAATAATCAATATATTGAGGTTAAAAAAAAAAAAAAAAAAAAAAAGACCTCAGATTCCCCAAGTTAAAAATGAAATGACAGATGAAGAGTACTTACGACTGACAGGCGAAAGACATGGCATAGATAGGGATGCAGCGAAAGACGCCGTCCCAGCACACGTAACTGACCCGCTTCAGCCATTGACCAATGAAGAGGCCATGCTTGAAGGAGGACAGCACCATCTGCGTTTGAGGGAGAGCAGGAAGGTTATAGGTCATCCAAGGAAAGGGAACAAGCCTAAACTGGGAATTAGGATCCAAGGAATAACAGTACAGGAAACCAGGAGCAAATGCCATGGCAGAAGCAAATTGATGTTTCAGCGTTTTTAAAACAGCATAAAAGTTCCCTTTTTCATAACTGTAAAGCATTACTACTTGCTTCATCAACATCTGCACACCAGCTTTGACAAGCAAATGCATTTCTACAAAGCCAATTGCTGGGAAAATATACAGCAGTAATGTGGCTCTGCTTCATAACTGTCTTGCTCATAAAGGATAATGATAAACAATGCATATGTCTTCCATTTTCTCATCCTTCCTGTTTTTGGGCACTTATTGTCAGATGCCTCCTTTTATTTAAGTGCCATTTTTTTTTTTTATCTCTTTGTCGACTGAATTATATGTTCCTTAACAGCTGTGTTTTTTAATCTCATTTAATGAGGTCAATCTCAAAGATCGGGAAAATGATGAGATTTTAGTACATTTACTGAAAAGCCCAGATACTGGCCGCACCTCTTTACTCTGATAAAACAGAGTGCATCTTTTAATTTTCCAGTGTTTGAATCCAGATATAAAAGTCACTGAACACAGCTGGAAACATCTGGAAGACACTACAAAGTGAAGGCCCAACATCAAGAGAAAGGTCAAGTGGAAACTCACAGCTATTTGGAACAATCTCAACTGAGAATAGTTTAAACACCTAGAGATAACACGGCCCCCATGATCGTGACTCCGCATGAGCTCAGAGAGGGCAAAACATAAAGCTCTTCTGTCCGGTGTACATATCTCGATAAAGTAATAAAGATTACCTACATAACTGTGTATTCTTTTTTAGATAGCGAAGGAGAGCCGGAAAAAGATGGAGTGCTCCTAACAGTAACCAGGCCTCTCTAGTAAAACAAAATTCCTAGAATCATCCTAAGCAATAAACATCTAGTTACAAACTACAAATTACACATTTCATTCCAGGTGATACTTTAGAAGAGAGGAAAAAAAGAAATACTGCTTCTCTTCTACCCAAGTATCCCATAATGTATTAAAAATGTTTCCATTCTAACCTTAAAAATGGTTTTAATACACCCAACATGAGTGACATAAAGCAGAAAGGAAATTGTGAGGGATATAAAGCAGAAAGGAAATTCTGTCTAATCGGTAAACCAAAACAGGTGTGCGTCTCTCACCGTGCTTTTGAATATGCAAATGTTGATTTATGTGAAAAATATGCAGCAACTTTTACTGTTCAACTTCGCCTCAAATTTAAGAACAACGTTAAAAATCTCCATTCACTGGCAGAATAAATTAAAGGAGTGCTGTTAACTTTATCGTTCAAATCTGCCACATGTCTGATATGCTCGTTCTACACTTTAAAGAAAAATAAAAGCGTATACTATGCCATGTCTACTTGTGTAACTGGAGGAAAGAAAACCTCACTTGTATACTAAAGGGACAACCGTCAATTACTGCCATTTTGAAATAGCAGAGTCGTACACGCAGCCCTGACTTTAATATTAAGGCCATCTGTGTTGTTTTCCCAAAAACTTTATTTGAACTTTTATGGTACTGTTAGATGGAAAAATTTTGAAAACTATAGTAAATAATTTGCAGTATTTCATTTCTCTTATGTTTTAGTGCTTGTGGGTAAGAAACAAAAGTAACTGCATCCAAAACAGTACGGCCTTTTTAGTCTCTCTCATACAATTCTGGAAGGATAATAATTTTTATGAGCTAATAAATGTGTGCAATGATTAATAGTTTGTATGGTCATCAAGTTTCATAAATTTTGGCTCACAGTATGAGAGTGCAAAATGTTGGAACATAAATATAAAAAATGCTCAATGCTAACAAAAAGTACACGTAACTACACGTTGAATTAATCAACACGATGGACTGCTTTCATATGCAATGTGCAAAGCTTGAAAAGCAGTGTGTTTATTAAGTACAACCAGACACAGAGGAGAGGAATGAACAACACTAGACTTTGCCTTATTAATTCATTTGTTCACTCATTTTGGGGTAAGAGGGCTTGGCACCATTACTTCAACTATATTGGCTGTAACTGGCCGTAGATAAAGCCGCATAAGTTCAAAACGTGTGTGCCCTTCAGTTTCCTGTACTATAAGTCACTGACAGTTAATACTTCGATTATAACTCTAATACGGTTTTTAGTTTTCACACATCAGAGTGAGCAAACACATTAAAATGATTTAATGTTTATTTATTTGGTATGCGATTCATTTTTTGACTTTTCAATTTTTCATTGTATCTGTTGTATATGGACCTGTTGAAAGAATCACAACTTGAATTTCTTAATCCCAAACTATCTGGCCTATAAAAAGAAACACCAATTTATTGTGACATGGCATTCACCATCCTAGCCGTTCTGTTTTAGATACCTGATTGGAAAGACATTGCCTTCAGCCAGAAACAAAACAAAACAAAAAAGAAAAAAAATGCTGGTCAACACCCTCCCCAATGATGGACCTGTGGGATGGAGATCTTGATTTAGTTTACTTACGGATGGCAGCAGAAGGTAGTCGCAATTATAGGCAGGCACTGAATGACCCCCTTCACACGCCAGAAGTGAACTTTCTCCACCCAAGACCCACTGATTATCCCATAACGAAGTGAAGACAACACTATCTAGATGCAGCGTAAAGGGGTAAAGGGGAAACATACCAGGGATAGTGTTAATGACTTGGTTAATGAAGTGGTGAGCTGTTGCATGATGGACCTACTGAGACAGCAGGTGTTTCTCAGGTAGGCAAGCCTAAACCAAACTGAGGCAGGAATAATTGTCCAAACCAATTGGAGACGTGCCATTTTAATATAGACAGCTTCAAACGAAGCAAATAACAATCATGTTAGAAGATTAAAGGGGATGTCTTGCTAGCTGCTCAGTAGTGGCTGACATGTCAATTGATGGTAACCACCATGTTTTATTTTCTTTAGAATACTTACCTATGAATATGCAGTTTCAGAAAATGAATTTATGGATGAATACCATGCTATGATTTGATGAATACATTTTTTAACTTCAGTTTAATGGTTTAGCGCCAGTAATGATTTAAACTGACACATAAATGAATTCTGACAGGCAAATTTTGTTAATCAAGAAACACAGACCAGTTTAAACTATAAGCAATATCTGAATCTATTTTTACAAGAGCTGCCATATGCAGTTCAATAAATCAGAAAAGTGAAAAGGTGAAGGTTAATTCCATGCTGAAAAAAATACAGAAGTTTATAAATACAGTAGAACCTCTGGTCACAAACGTCTCCGAACACGTACAAATCGGGTTACGATCAAAAAGTTTACCAAAATTTTGCATCTGTTCGCGACCACACGCTCTGGTGGCAAACAAATACACTGGCGGCCAGTTTCCCTACACGCATTTGTATGCGCCAATGATTTCCCATTCTCCGTTTCCCATTTTCTTTTGTTTGCGTATACAGGGCCTAACAAAGCAGCAGATGTTGCAAAAGGAGTTATAATGTTACCAAGCAGAGGCCTCAAGTGCTGGAAGAGGTGGAAAAGCTGTGGCTAGTGTGGTTGAACGAGAAGCAACTTGTAGGGGATAGCGTAAGCGAGCCAATCGTATGCGAGAAAGCCAGGAAGATTCATGGCCATTTGCTGAAACAAAAATCCTTCTTCGAGTGACGAAGGTGAGGAATTTAAAGCCAGTAGGGGATGGTTTGAAAAGTTTCGCAAGAGAAGTGGCATTTAATTTTTTTTCCCATCGCTTAAAACTCGTAAAAAAAGTGTTTACAGCGAGTGGTTCATAAGGGTCTATTGCGAACTCTTACAATGTTTGTTTTCTCTGTTGTTCAAGGTTTTCTCAGTGTTATTCAATGTTTTTACATTTAGTTTACTATTACACTATGGTATAATTAACTATTTTTTTGCTTAAAAAAATATATATTTACATACAGTTTGTACGGTCTGGAACGGATTTATTGTATTTACTTACAATCTTATGGGGAAATAACTTTCGTGTCGCGATCAAATCAGGTCGTGTCCAGAGTTTTGGAATAAATTTCAGTCGTGACCAGAGGTACCACTGTACAATGATTCTGCTGGTGAGCCTCTTTATTAAAAGAGGTCATATAAACCAGCTTGTTATAGATAAATGTAATCACAAACACCAAAAAAGTAAACCATCATAGTAAAGTTTAAATCCTTAATAAAACAAACTTTTATATACTGTTTGAAGATCTTTTATTTTGTCAAGGAAGCGAATTATATAAAAGAACTGCTGCATTTTTTGGGACATTATAAAACAGCAGATAAAAGTTCATCTGGCCTGAAGAAGCTTCACTGTTACCCACTGTTGCCCTCTACCAAATAAAAAAGTAAGCAGAACGAGCAATTTCATACCTAGAACATATGACCATAATTCATCGTTGATTGAAACCTAAATGTGGTCAATTACTTTGCTGGACCCTTCTTTCAACACAAGAAGCCAATGTGAGTGCAGTCTCCAGACAAGCAGTGTTGTCAATGCACTATCACACAGAATAAAGAACAATATGGCTTTCCGAGAATCATTCTTGACCAGTTGCTTTCATATGCCACAGTCCAGAGATGAGCCGTCGAATTCTATCCTGGCAAGAAGTCTCTCAAACACACCCAAGGCGTGGATGAACTTCAGCTTTGACAGCATAAGAACATGCTGCCACCATGGAGCATCGAAAAGTGATGATTGTGTGACACAGGAAACCCTATTTGGATTAATGAACGGGGCACCTGAATTCATCCTTCATGAACAATTACACATGAGTGATGCGAGTGCCGAGAAAGTTAACTCCTAAAATGAACCATTACCGCAAGCAATATTCCAAGGTGATGAATTTGTACTGAGAGAAATTTTAAAAAAAGAGTTTCATTACTGGGGATGTAAGATGGACTTGTTGCTATCATCAAGAGTCAAAACAACAACTGAAACAATGAAAGCATGGCGATTCTCCAATGCCAGAGAAATTCAGGGTCCAAGCCAGTACTAGCAAGATCACAGAAACAAATGTATGATGTTGAGAGTGTAGTTTATATTGAGTACATGTTTAAAATGTCCTACAGAATTGGTCAATATTATACCAGTATGATGTGGTGTTTGCAGCAGTTAATTAGGGAAAGACTGTAAGGAAAGCTGTCAATACCCCATCTTCTGTTTCATAGCAATGGCCTTCCATACACTATTCATCCATTTCTTGAGAAGTTGACTGTCACTTCAAAGGGCATGCTATGCCAACAATGAAGATGTTAAATCAGCTAAAGAGGACGATTGCATAAGCTTAACACAACTGAGTGGCAGAGACGAGCTTTTTGAATTTTAGAAGGGCAGGGGACTTTTTGGTACTGGTGTTTCTCCTAACAGATCAGTCTTAAAACTTTCAGATCAAATCTTCTATGTCTGATTACAAATTTAGGCCCCTTATAGTCACTCTAAGGTGTTGTCAAAGGAAACTTTTATGACTGTTTGATATTGATAGCAGGCGAAGAGCAAATATTCTACAGTATACTCACATTTAGCTTTGATCACTTATGTTGACAATAGGTTTGTTAACCTTTACAGTTTAAAGCATTTATTTTGAACTCCAATAAAGTATAAGTGTCCTCCCCACATTCTTTATTGTAAATGAAAACACTGCAGCATGAAATCCGGAGACTGATAAGACAAACTTATGGTATTAGTTTCAAGGGACAGGATTACTTATTACTCTATGCAGGGTATTAAAGTATGTGAGTAACTGTACTGGTTCTTGTAAAAAAAAAAAAAAAAAAAATGTAGAACATTTATAACATTGACAGGTCAAATTGTTTAAAAGCTAAAAAATGAACAGCCTTGCCTTTCAAGCAATGGTATTAAGCACCATATAACATTCATTGTTTGAAGAAATGCTGCATTGCATAAAAAAGAACGTCAAGCACACTACAATACTCACCACAAACATGAAGAGGGTATAAAAGATGAGGGCCATGGCAGAGAAAGATTGAATGGAGGACATCATGTTTCTCTGAAGGCTCAGCGGCAGGACAATGAAAACAGAAACAGCAATGAGCAGGACAATACGGATTCTTTCGGTCACCTGCAAGGAAGACAACAAATAGTGCAGTATGATCAACATGGCAAGCAAAATAATATTTTGTTTCAATCCCTGTAGAAGATATACACTGAAGTTGATATGATCTTCAGTGGTTTTTATTTTATTATACAGTGAGGACTTGCAAACTTCATCTCAAAGGATAAGAGCAGCCGCAAATTTTCATTCTTTGCCTCCTCACAAATCTGAGCCAGAAAATTCAGTTAGGAAGTAAAGAGCTGGATGGATGGACTGACAACTATGGCCATGTTCATTACATTCAGAGAATGAGAAAGAAGACTTCATCCACTCACCAGGTCAATGGATAGTGTTTCATTTTAAAAGAATTCATTTCATCATCGTGTCCAATTCCCATATTCAAATGTGACACACTAAAATGCTAAAACAGCTGTCACTCACATTTCATTGGTCACATCACTGCATTCTCAATGCACACAGAAATAACATACTTTAATTTCAACAATAGCAAAGTATTGGCAATAATGAAAGGCTTTTACTCCTTCAAAAGAGTAGCAGCTCAGGTCAGGTTGGGGAGTATGCACTGGTACAGCACGTTTCCACAACCACCACACACCAGACACGCGGTCCAGTCCCATCCTCCAGAAACATTCATCTATCTGCTGGGCCAGGTGCTTGGGTCCTCAACAATGAGGATCTTATGAGCCGGATAACCCTCAGGGAATCCCGCCATAATGCCCCAACTGACGCTCTTTCACAATGCAGGTAATGTGCCTCATTTGGGACTTCTTACCCAACCGCTCATTCCACACAAAGTCAGGGTTTTTCATAAATAATTTCTGGAATTCAAGCACTAGGAGTTGAACTGGGCAGTCGTAAAAAATTTACTTTCGTAAAAACTTACTGCTTTTAACTGCTCGGAATTTTTAACTTTTCTGCCTTATTAATTACTTTTAACTAGCATTTCTAATAATTTCATCTGGTTTCTCTGAATAGTACATCAGTTTGTTTTAAATTAAAAAAAAACAAAAAAAAACCTTCAATTATGTTGCTCCATGGAGGGCGCAAAATAATAAAAATGAATTGATCAGCAAAACGTTTCAAGACAAATATGTACATTGTATTAGGTAAACATTTGTGCTACGAAACAAATTCTACTGAACTGTGTCTCCCATTAACAGACAAACCTCAGACTCAGCTAGCCATGTTTACTGGAAGTAACGAGTATAAAATTGACCAATGAAGAATAACAGGAAAGTCTTTTTAGTATTCTTCTTGTAACCCCAGTGTACTGCATTATTAACTCCATTTTGCAACCACTCTGACAGCATTCAACCAACTACTGTAGAATTTCATATCTTCAAATGATGTTAATGTACTACACTTGATACCTAGAGCAACAGAATCATTTAAAAAATTGAAAATAATGCATTTCTCTGAAGAAATGTCTATAGCAAGAAGGTCTTGGTTTTCTACTAACCTGAAGGCCCAATAATTGAGCAAAGAAACTGGAGCCTAAATCTGCAATAACGACATAGAAGGCAATACATGTCCCCAACATCAAGCCGATCATACTGCAAGACAAGAAGACAATAAAAAAGAAAAATTAAACGTACTGAGCCAGTTTGTCATTACTGTAATACGTAAAAATGAAAACATCTTACAACAATGGATGTGAACCAAAGACTACAAGAAATTACCTACCTGGTCTCGACTAACATTTTTCCTGCTTTTCCGTAGGCATGGTAGGCTGAAGATAAAATTGAAAATAGTAGACCAAATTAACATTATATTCACTAAAATTATTTGATAAAAAGTTGTGACTAGAATGTCAGCAATTAGACTTATAAAATGTGATGCCTCAACTACACAAAATGCCACTTATTCCACTCTACTGCTGACTTTCTAAAACTATATGTAAAGTTACCCTAACAATTAACTTTATCTAGATTTACACACTTGATAAAAAGGTGAACACTTAAGAAGAGAAAATATTTTTAAAAAGCTAAAAACTTTCTAAATGTAGTGTTCTAAACAGTTGTTACAATAAAGAATATCCCCAACAAATTTCACAATAATTCAAAAGCTAGGCTGTAATATTAAGAAAATCAATTTACTTGTGACTTTATACATTAGTTAAGAAAAAAATGAGAAAAAGCAAACTAGATAAAAAAATGAGTTATCAGTCCTGTTTGCAATATCAGCATATAATGAAACTACAGCATGTAGTGAAACATCAAATACAACAAGTGAAGGTCTGTCATCCACACACTGTAGTTCTATTATGCTTACCTGTTAACATTTTACTCAATCAAAAATGTTATTTTAGGAAAAGAAAAGATTTATATCCACAACCTTTCTTTAATTTTCTTTAATATTCTGAGGAACTGATGTATGTAATAGACAATTCCATTATAACTGCTACATTGTTTGCTGCACTGTTTTAGAAAACTGTACTAAAATATTGTTCGATTCGCCAAACACACAACCTACATTTATTCAGTTGTAAACGTTCTTTTGAATTACACCACAAATCAACAAGAAAACTGAAAACCACATTAAACGGTTTACTCTCTTGCTGCAGCGGACATTCTTACCTTGATAATACAACTCAAGCACAGTAAAAAGGGGTAATGCAAAGGAGAGTAGCCAGGAGAAAAACTGCTTATGGACAAAACATCTATTGGCTGATCCTGTAAAATATCTCGGAAGAACATTCACTGAGTGGCCCCATGTGGTTTTTTGTTCCCCTCTTTAAATACTGCCCCACTAATATCATGGTCTGGGACCATTTTTTCCTCTACCATGAGCCTGGATGACTCATCATCACTGAATGAACTAAGAAATCAAAGTCATGTTGCAATATTCTTGGGTTGAATACTTGGTCCTCTTACTCCAGAAGCTGAATCTGAAAATAATCCTACAGCATGAAAATAATTCTACTCATTACAGTTAATCTTTTAGATAACTGATTAAAAGGGACACATTTTATGATTTAGAATGTAAGAGTGCAGGTGCAGATCTCATCCCCACGGGAAATTTGTTCATGTGGGACGACAAACAAATCCAGAGAGACTGATGGTGTTTACAAATGAGATAAGTTATTTACTTACATCACTGTGTATTGCCCTCATCAATTCCTCTACAAAATACTAATAAAATGTGGACATAAACCCTTTTAGAAAATGAAGGACTATTCTTGAATAATAAAAATAAATTATTATATACAATTGTGGAAGACCAGCCTCGACACAGACAGGCAGACACCAATGGTTCAAGCACCACATACGTTTTAGTTACAATAACTATTTACAAGTGTCCCACCACACAACCCAGTGCCCCTGCACCACACACCCTCAAGTCCGGGCTTCTCTTAACTCCTCTCTTCGCCGCCTCCACTCCTCTCCTCCGAGCTTCGTCCTCTTTCACCCAACTCCAGCTGACGACTAGAGGGAGGCAGCCCCTTTTATGTCCACCTGGACGTGCTCCAGGTGCCTCCTGATGAGCTTCCTGCGGCACTTACTGGTGTGGTAGAAGTGCCGCATGAACACCCGGAAGCACTCCCGGTGTCCCTGGTAATACTTCAGCCAGCGAAGTGCTGACGTCCAGGGCTTCACAGTCTTCTGAGCACCCCCTGCGGGCCCCTATAGGGTTGAGCTTCCATGCTCAATTCCCGTGGCCCCCACACAAACCAGGGCGGCTGTCCTCTCGTGGTCCGGGGGAGGCACAGTCCTTCTCCCGGTCCTTCTCGGTGTGCCGGCTGGGCACAGTTCCCAGCCGCCCACCATACTATATATGGGTGCGGGATGGGGAATAACTCATTCACTACAGCTTTATTACTGGCAAATACCAAGAAATAAAAAATGAATGAAATGAAAATAACAATCTCTTTAAATTGTATATATGGTTAATTAAACCCGGGGGTGGTCAAACGAAGCGAGCAGAGGGCAGAGCCCCCTAGTATGTATATGTATATATATATATGCAGTCAAAATGTGACATTTAGCAAACCACAATGATGATTGATAAATTGATTCACTGCTTGATCAACAGAGGACGGTGCAGAGGTAAAAAAAATAACATGTGAAAGGCTGGGCTGCCACATATTTTTATTCCAACAATGTGCCCTGGCTAATAAGTAAAATTAAAAGGTCTAGATTTTTCTGTTTAAAATCAAATTGTAATAACAATTCTATAGGCTCAAGCATACATTTTATAGAGGGTCCCTCAATCAAGTGTACTTGTAAACTACACCTCGTAGAACTTGCAGGAGCCAGAACACATCACTTACCAAGGCCTGCATACGTCCTACGCTTGCTGATGCTTGCTGCATTTACCAGGAACATGCAGGACTTGTGGGTCATCCAGGAACAGAAGAAAAGCAGGACAGTGCCCAATACGATGCCACACTGAGGGGGGTACATAAAAGAGAGCGGATAAGAAAAAAAATGAAAAGATAAAGTCACTTTAAATGTACAACACTAATGGGGAAAAATATCTAAAGGAGAATCCCCTCCTCCAGATAGCAAAACATGCTGCTGCTCTTCTTTAGTGGGCCGTTTGTTTACTGAACGATGATCTGAAAATTCTGCGAACAGTGGCTGCACGTCTCTCATTGCATATTTGTCGCTCATCAAGGATGCCAACCCTAATTAACAGACTGGCTATGATCAACAAAGCGCTGAGGGTACAGGCAATGCTTGACAATCACTGCTTTCATGAGCAATTGAGAAGGGGCTTACTTTTTTCTTCAGCTGAAACCATTTTCGTCCATCAGGCTCGTTTGTTTACCTAATAGCTAAGCTGTCCCAACATCTCACCCAGACTCTTCTGAAAGACTAAGTGTTTCCGCTTCAACTCCATGTCTCGGTAGGTTGTTTCAGATTTCCAAAACTCTTTGCATAAAGAAGTGCTTCCGGGGTAAATGCATGTCCCCTTAGTCTCCACTGGTGTTCTTGAGCACGTCATTCACCATTAAATTGACAGAATTCAGCTGGATTGGCTTTATCAGTGCCTTTGAGGATCTTAAAAACATGGATTAGGTCCCCACGCAGTCTCCTCTGCTCGAGGCTAAACAGGTTTATGTTAGGTAGAATGCCCAGAGGGCACTGGGCGGTCTCATGGCCTGGAACCCCTACAGATTTTATTTTTTTATCCAGCTTTCTGGAGTTTTTTTTTGTTTTTTCTGTCCACCCTGGCCATCGGACCTTACTCCTTTTCTCTGTTAACTAATGTTGTCTTATTTTAATTTCTTATTTTGTCTTTTATTTTTCTTTTCTTCATGTAAAGCACTTTGAGCATCTTTTTGTATGAAAATGTGCTATATAAATAAATGTTGTTGTTGTAATGCTCAGAATCTGTCAGAGTAGGCCATGTCCTTAAGTCCTAGGATTCACGCTGGTTGCTCTCCTCTGCACAGCTTCAAGTGCTGCTATGTCTTTCTTGTACTGTGTGCACTTATGCACAAACAGAGGCTTCTAATAAACTTATGGGGACATATTTGGAAACATGAACACTTTGGCTTACCCTTAAGCTTTTAAAAATTAAAATCATATTCCAGTTATTGCTGTTCTGTACAGTTTCATTCAAGAACGTGTTACTCTTCTTAAAATTATTCTGAGAGGATTGAAAAACACTGAGAAGGACTGAAATGGTCATCCAAGTTGATTTCCTGCCTTGTGCCAAGTACGTTCAGGATAGGCTTTGGCTATTTAGTGGCTCCAGAAAATGAATGGAGGGATGGTATGAAATCATCTACCAAGAACAATAAAAGGATAAACGAATGTTGCTATGCCTGTATCATTCCAACAGGTGGCACATCACAAACATTAACCCTGCTTTTACAAACACCATACCAAATGGCACATAACAGACACATATACATTGCGTGGTGCCTACATTGATTATTTTCATTTGCTCATTCTGCTAGTAAACAGTTAACAGAGTAAGGAAAGGAAAGATTTTAAATACATTTATAATACATAAATGCTGAGGGTGGTTGGACAGTCTTTTAGTCTTGGAATCCCTAGAGATTAACTTTTTTTTTTCTTTTTGCTTTCCACTCTTCCCTGGCCCATCTGACCTTAGCATTGTGCTCTAACTTGCATGATTAAAGCCGGGCATACACTCTGCGACTTTGTCACGATTATATTCAATCGTCAAATGGTTTTCTCAGTTGGTTTGAATTTCAGCTTCATCGGCCGCTGTTTCACATGCGCCTTACAACTGGGCTGTTGTACAATCTGAAGAATTTCTGTCCCGTCAGAAATTTCAGTCAGCTGTCTTGCAGTGTGAGCAGTCTCCCGAGCCGATTTTTGATAAAAATGTCAGAATATTCCGAAAACTCATTAACTCATTATATAACTGATTATATAGTAACCTCATTGATTTTGTGTGTGTAAACAATACCAACAAGAGACATGGTGCAGAGAGGGCATACCATCTGTGGAAGGGGAGCATGGCGGCCTGGTTAATTGAGCTCTGGCAGCAAAACCCATATGATGTATAGCGGCTGGACACTGTACATCGGATATTACCGTTGTTATGCTTATGTCACCTTTTTGCTTTCAAAATGCTAATTATCATACAGAAACATACAAAAAATAAATGGATATTGACAAAAGTATCTTAGGAAACATTTACTGAAAGAACCCAAAATAAACACACACAATGGCAAATTACACTGATTACGTACCTCCAATGCTCTCCGTAAAATAGACAGACGACCATATTGTTCATGCCTTCGCAACCATCCGCATGTCCAGTTACGACGTTTTCTTTTTTTTTGTAGTTTAAGATCGCAAATCAGGAAGAGTCAGCAATGCAGCTCTTTTCCTTGTAAACATTCTGAGAAGCCGGTATCCATTTTTTGTTTTTTTGGAACGGGTAAAGCTTTATTACAAAATGTTAATTGGTAACGTGGCCACCTTCATGTACAGTGTGGTCAGAGCACACATGTGGTGGCATGTCTATTATATAAAAAAATTTTTGGTCGAGACATGACCATCTCAGAGAGACAATCTGAAGTCCTGTGAGACTTCTTGCACATCACGCCCTACTTACAAACAATTTCTCTGAGACACTAACATCCCATGAGACAAGGAAGTGAGACAAAAGGACAGCTGCTGTACAGGCTTTTAGATGATCGACGCACAGCGCAACATGCAGATCACGCAGCTTGGTATACTATATATATATATATATATATATATATATATATATATATATATAAAAAGTCAATGTATGTGTGTGTGTATGTGTATGTATGTATGTATGTTCCAGCATCACTTCCGAATGGCTGAAGCGACTTTCATTAAACTTGGTACAAATGTTTCTCATTGGTTGACTAAAAATACTGTACGGTGAAATCAACCCTAACCCATCCCTTTTTGGGCAGGGTGGGGGGTGATCTTGCGGTCTTGTATGCATGTTATTATCCAGTTGACACTCGGAACAACCACCAGAGGGTGAACTGGAGGTGACTGCCAGCATTCTTTAAGTCTGAGCACTGCAGTTGCTTTTGAAATTACTGTATATACTCACAAAAAAAAAAAAAAATCAATCATAAAATCAGACCCTGACTTATACGCCCGTTCAAAAAAATGCATTTTTTTTTTTTACCATCTTCTTGCCTCCTCCAGTCTCGCACCAGTTTCTCAGATACATCAAATTTTGTTGCAGCAGCGCAGTTACCAATTTCTTTTGCCACTTCAACGATGTTTAATTTAAAACCAGCTTCATATTTTCTTCTGATCGAACGCTCCATCGTAGATAAGGGATGTTCTTATGATAAAGGTGTATGTGGGTGTGAGATACAAAAAACACAAAACAGTGCAAACATCACTTCGGAATAGTTTGGGTATTACCGTGTGGTCACGTAGGCACAATACATAGAAAAAAAAAAAAAAGCCTTGTGCTCCGTGGTTACTCTCTCAGGTGGCTGTTAGCATATCATAGTCTCTTGGACCAATAGCATGAGTTTTCCGCATTCAACTTTCACAACCGACATTATAAAATACCAGAAATTATACTGTTAAAATCAAGTTCTGACTTATCTGTGGAAGAACTTAAATGCAAGTCTATACAGTAAATAGACAGACTGACTTTAGATTTAGCATAGTAGCCAGCATGGATGGATGGATGGATGGATAGTTTTAATTTCAGCATTCTATACAGGTTAGATAGATAGATAGATAGATAGATAGATAGATAGATAGATAGATAGATAGATAGATAGATGTTTCAGTGTAATAATAATAATTCATTACATTTATATAGCGCTTTTCTCAGTACTCAAAGCGGAGGAGGAACCGAGAAGCGAACCCACAATCTTCCACAGTCTCCTTACTGCAAAGCAGCAGCACTACCACTGCGCCACCTGTGAGGACAGGATATACAGTAAATAGACTTGGCGGGTTCCGAGCATCAACTAGATGATAACATGCATACAAGACCGCAAGACAAGCACATTAGTGAGTTTTAATTGTTTGTTAATTTATTTTTAAAGTTGTGTTTTTTTAATAATATTTTTCTCAAACAATTAAAAAAAACACTTTAATTTTCCTCCCTGTTAATGCTGGGTATTTCACCTAGTTTTCAATAAAGTAAACATTTAGCCATAAGACTCCCTCACATTGTTTTGCTAAAAACTCTGAAGACATTTGTCTCCCAGGACTTAGAGACCCCATGACAGCAATCGACTACCAGAGAACTAGGGGTCTTTTTCTGAAGATGATGTGATTGAATTTAAAAAAGTGCTGCCTGCCTGGGGGAGAACTCCCTTGCTATGAGGTGGCATATCTGCTTTCCTGATGAACGTAACTTTCAAGGCCTCTCCCTTTCCTCTTTCATAAAGTGTGCAAGCATTTAAAACATTTGCATTTATTTGCTTAGCAGACAGTGAGGTTTGAGAGCATGCGCTGATAATAGCGCATTGCCAAACCACCTGAATTGGGTCCCGAGGGCAGCGGGTGACACCTCAGCACCACACTGGAACTCTTTTTTTTTTTTTTTACAGTGGCTGGAGTGCCAATCCTGCCACCAACCCCCAAGTTTTAGTACCCGTTTGCAGGTTAACGTCATACCCAGGACGACGCAATTGCAGGTTAAGGGTCTTGCTCAAGGGCCCAACAGAGTCGAGTCACTTCTGGCATTTACGGGATTTGAACCAGCAATCGCAGACCTCTAGCCTCAGAGCCGCGGCTGACAAAAGGGGTAAACAATCAAGTAACATTAGACCAGGGCCTCTTTGTTCAGCAAGTGTAAAAAAAGTCCAGTTTGAAGTCACAGCAGGCACTCTGTACATGCAAGTACATAACATTGTGCATTCACACATTATACATACCTATCATGCCATACTGAAGGGATGTAGGTTTAAAATGGCCATTTTTATCTTACTACTGCATTGTTTTTGATAATTTTTAAATTATCAGCATCAACTGCCTGCACTATCACAAGGTGCTTTATTGGACCGGGCTTACAATGTATTATATTATCAAACTCTATCCATACACACAACAGATTAAAGAAAAGCACCTTGGTGCAAGATGCTACTGGACACCTTCTGTGGTCCCTTTTGGTGGCACGAGGGAGACCTACACAATATTAGATAGATAGATAGATTTTTATTATTAATACTTTATTAATCCCCAAGGGGAAATTCACAGGTGACTTTAATGCTGTAGCTAATCAGTGTATATTTATGTTTTGTACAACCTGTTTTTCTTTATTGCTATATATGGCACTGTGATTGTGTCATGCATTATAATCTGAGTTGTTTCATTCTATTTAACTTGACATGTGCATGGATGGAACACCAACAGAAATTTCTAGCAACTACTTCACCTGGCAGGAAGCTTTAAGTTGCTTCTTTTCATTTACCCATTTGGTTGAAGCATTTATTTATGGCGACTTCCAACAAATTTGTTACATTTCTTTTGTTTTCCCCAGGTGAAGTGACTTGATCAAGTTCACGCTGTGTCAGGATTTGAAATCCAAAACCCTAACCACTACGCCACACTGGCTGCCAATATTATCGAATTAAATGGATGGCAATTTTCATGCAAAAGCGGACTAGGGCAGCCTTTGGTGTCAGGAAGCTGCAAATCCTGCAGGGTGAGGAGCTGCAAACCCGTCTGTCCGGAATGGAAACAAATAAATCGCGCACTCTCGGTCCCCCCATTTGCGTAAAATTTGAATGCACGGCAAAATATCCAAATGTGGCTCAATCCGAAGAGTGGCACTTTCTCCTCAAGTTCACGTTTTTTTTTATTTTGTTTGTTTTAGTTCTAAATGGTCTTCACTTACCTGCTTGAAGCAGAAGGGCATGGTCAGCACGCTGACCCCCACGATGCTGTTCACGACGTTCATAATCAAACCCCAGTTGGACCCCGACATGGTGACTGCTGAGCCCTTTTGAAAGGGCAAATAATAGACAACACTTCGCTTGACTATACGCGAAACAAGAGCGATCAGGACATCATAGGTAAAAAAAAGTTCTCCTTCTAACGTGGAAATCACAGCGACAGCGGAGGTCTCACTTAGTGACGTGGCGTTTAGTGTCCCGACAGCCCAACAGGCACCGCAACTCTTAATTCTTCTTCTTCTCCTCCACCGACTTCTTCTTCTTCTTCTTCTTCTCCTCCTCCTCCTCCTCCGCCGCCGCCGCCGCCACCACCGCCGTCCCCCAGTTAGATTTGTGACCGTCTACTTTCTAGGTGGTACCCCTCCAACAGCATCAGTTTGTAGTGCCCTGCCGCATCTTGGGCTCATTTTGTTCTGCGGGGCTCCTCCACGTAATCACGACAGCGCGCCGCCCATCAGTCTTTCGGACGGCCACTCGTAGCAAGGACACAGACTCCGCTAATACAACTTTAAACCCAACCTGGAAAGTAGAACGGAACCCTTTAAATTTGAATAAAAGGTGCCTAAAAGATACTATAACTATTTTTCCTGCTTGCGGGCTTCACTTCCGGCTTGCGTTTCCAGGAAGTTTTCGGTTTGTCATAGAGATACCGGATGTATACGACTGCTTAAAAAAGAAAGGCAACACCAGCGTGGAGGGTTTGCTGCACCCTTGCGGCAGGGGGTGTAACTACATCTCTGAAAGTAACAGCTTTAATGGTACAGAGGGTTCAAATCAAGCAGGCTTGAAAATTTATACGCGTGCAGGTTTGTAAGGTGAAATCAGGGCAGGCGAGTGGGGCGAGACGACGAGGTGATCGCCTCAGGCGACACTTTAATCGGGACGACATTTTCATGTATTTTTTTATTATGAAGCAATATAAAAAATGTTAGGTATGGACCTTAAATATTACACACACATTTAGTTCCTTATTTATATATTATAAATACGTTTAAAAATGGTGAAAAATTATCTAATTTTAGAAGATTGAAATTTGGCATAACGCAGTCCACCGCACCTTAGCACTGCGAGCGTTGGCGAATCAAAGGCGCATGCGCGTTCAAAGCCACCTGCAGGTGCATGGTATTGATGTTAATTTTTCTGATATCTATTATAAATCTGTAAATGTAATAAAAATCAATTAATTAGACAGATGCGACAGTATAAATATGAACAGCAGCTACACACTGGCTTGAAATTCATTATAACCCAGGACGTCTGCGAATTGGTCAGCACACGATGGCCGGCGCTCGAAGATTTCAATGGAGTCGTCACAGCCGAGTGCGTCTCTCGGAAATTACTCAAATATTAAGGAAAACACATAGAAACTTATTTTTTTCTTTTTGTATCTTAACATTTCTGCATTCAAAGTGGCTTCTACAAAAGCTCTGAATACTTAAATGAATGAGAGTTTTCAGTTTTGATTTTTAATCAAATTGCAGACCTTTCTGAAAACGTGTTTTCACTTTGTCACCGTGGGCTATTGAGTGCAGATGGATGGACGAAAATAGGAAATCGATCCATTTCAAGTTATGACTAAAACACAAGAAAGTGGGCTAAAAGTGAAGGTGTCTAAATACTTTCTGAATCTATTGTACACTCTTAAAAATAAAGGTACCATAGCAGTTCTTCAGAGAGATGCCAAGGGGATACATTTTTGGTTCCCAAAATACCCATCCACATGAAGGTTCCAGAAAGACACTTTATTTATTGAGATCCATAACTGACTCCGTACAGTAAAATGGCAGGAATAGATGACAAGAGATTTGTGAAATACCAATGGGTCATGATTTTCAAAAGACACTCGCTGCATACAATAACAAAGGCTAAAATCAGGGTTTTTCTTAATCTATCAGTGTCCTGTTAGATAGCCCACCATACATGCATTAAAGTTTTCAGGTTTCTTCTACATATTAGAAAGTTTTTCAAAGCACAAAGAACCAACTTCTGTAAGTGCCATACAGGATGAACAGGCATTCTAGCCAAGAAAGAGGATGGTTTCGCCCAGCCAGGAAGCCCCCAGTGGATGGAAAGACGTCTCGACTGAGAGAGAGGACAGTTTCTTGCCTGGATGGGAAGCCCCAGGCAGATAGACAGGCGTCCCTACCAGGATGTATTTTCAATACCTTTCCTGGCTGGGATAAAAGGGAAGGACTCTCTCTAGGGGCTGTTTATTCCCCCAGGACGCTAGATGGCAGCGATACCCGTTCAAACACCAGCAAGGAATGCTGGGAATTGTAGTCTGGTATCTTAGCCCCGCTGGGGTCCGTGGGTGCCGTAAGAGGGTGTCCCAGGGAGTTACACTCCCTCCTATCTGGGACTTCCATGTGACCCAGAAGTGGTTCCAATAGGCAAAGCCCTTGCACCGGAAGTACTCACAGGTCCTCAATAATAGAGACCGCACTTCCTTGTACAGGAGAGTCAGAGCTGGGAGACAACACTCGACTGGAGGAATGACAGCGTGGAGAGAGAGAGACAGAGAGACTGTATGCATTCTTTGTAAAAAGGTATTTTGTGTAATAAACACCACTTTATTTTGAACCCCGGATTGTGTTTGTGTTTGGGCTTTGGGGCTCTGTGGCGCCCCACCAGCCTTCACACTTCATACGCAAAGAACCCTTTCCATGAATGAGACAGTACTTTGTCAAGCAATGGCTCTACAAAGAACCACACAATCCAGTAAAGAACCATTAAAGAACCAGTAGTTTTCCGAGTGTAGATATGAAACTGATTGCATTGCCGCAGCCCAATGTTACATGTGGCGCATGTTGTCCCAAAAGTAAAATCTGGATTAACCAGCATGGGGAAATCCTGCCAGTAACCACGACCCCTCCATCCAGGAGTCATTATGTGACTGAGATGGGACAACAGCAGCCGGCCCGGGCGGAGAACTCCAAGGCTCCAGTCAGCTACCAGTGAGGGTTTGGCAGCAGGGCGGTCTCGTCGTAGCCACAGAGTCCCGCTGCAGCCAGAGCCGCACAGCAATACATAATTGTAGGCTTTTTAGACTGATAGTGTGGGAAGTTGGAACACAATGGAGGAAATGATGGCTGCTTTGCTTTTCTTTTCCACTATCCACTTACTCATTTCAGAGGCAACTCACACAGATAATAACACCGTAAAAATAAGGAGCCGAGGATGTCAGCCTGCTGGAATCATTTTAAAGGCTGCAAAAATAAAAAATAAAAAAGAGCAGTTTGACTTTATTTGGAGTGACTGTTTTCCTGTCAGAAAGAAAGAAGAGACTAGCAGTGGGCAGACAGTGTGGCCTGGTGCTCCAGGTTCGAGTTCTGCTGCCAGCTTGCCGTCTTCCTGCTCACTATTTTCCGTCTGGGCCCCCCCGCGTGGGTATTAAAAATGCCAGCGAGAATTACAATGTGGTGCTCTGAGCCAAACTAAAGGCGCTGCATAAGACACAAGGGAGATGAACTGATTTAAATTCATTCACACGGGTTGGTAGCTCAGCGGTGCAGTGGTGTGCCCTGCTGCCTCATCAAGATGGCACGCCAGGTTTGACTCCAGCGTCTCTGTGTATACTTTGCAAGTTCTCTCTCCGTGTTTCCTTCCCTGTCCTAAAGACATGCGTGTTGGATTCATTGGTGTTTTCTAACTGCTCCTGTGTCAGTCTGCCTGGTGATGGGCTGGTGCTCCAGGCTAGGGTGGGTTCCTGCCTATGTGCCCAATGCTGCCAGGTGGAGCACCGCATGCCTCTGAAACGTGAAAAGGTTATTTTTTATGAATTGATTCATACCAAGGGCAGCCTAAGTGGCGCCATGGCTGGTGCTGCTGCTTCAGAGATCCACTATCCTGGGTTTCAAGACTGCATGTTCCTATCACATCCCAAACACATACCTGTGATGTTAGAGTGCCTATTGTAAAAAGAGTATTCACCCATTCAGTATTACATTTTATTTATTCAATCACAATGCATTTTAATTGGTTTTTTTTTTGGCACCAACCAACCCTAAAAGGAAGCTATCAACTAGTAGTTCGCTGAATGTAGTGCTTATGTAGGCAGGCCCTGTTGGAGGGTAACGTGAGCAAAGGAAGATAATCCCAAAGACTGCTTTAACAAACAAACCTTAAGACTGAATTACCCAAAAGAAATGAACAGAACTACAAAACATTCCAGACTCTGACTTTCGGCGTTGGCCTGATGGGCAAGTGAAATCCCCACCGATATCTCTGCTAACTTCCATGATGGGTTTGCTGCCAGCACTACTACTGTTATGACTGGGAATCCCAAAGCATATTCAGTCCCATTAGCAATTCTAAAAATGCTCACTAGAGAAAGGGGGAAATCCCATCAATAGCCCCGGCTAGATACAAAAAGGGTCTCATAGAATCTTTATAAAAATAAAAGGTTTATTCTCACAGAAGTGCTCGGCAACAAGAATGAAGCTCTGTAGAGCACAAAAAAGCCAAATGGATTTGCCTGAAAAACAATAAGCCAATCCAATGCAAGCATAATTCCAAAATATGAATCCAAAGAGGAGTCAAAAGAACAGAGCAAGTCATAATAAGCCCAGTAGAAACATAATAACTCACCGAACCTCCCAAGCGGATTGGAAATGAACCTCCAGGAGCTGAGGAAGACCCTCCAGATGTATTGGGCATAGGGCAGATCCTGGTGGTGATTGGCAGGTGGCCACGCCTCTTGGGGAACCACCCCAAAAAACACATGGAACCATCACAGAGGCATAGAAAACAAAGCAGACAATAAACAAAAGTATCATCACCATACCTCAACAACTCAAACTTTGAATGCGAAAACATAATTTGTATTTTTGAGAATAATTCCCAGTGTTCCTCAGTATTTTTGCTTGCGTGTCAACCTCTTCTGCCCATGTCTGACTGAATAACTATGACAAGTGGTCCGTGGCGTAGAACATGTTGGTAGATAAATAATCGTTTGTCGAGAATGTGCAGGCTTGGAATGGGGGCAAGGGTGCGCTGCTCCGGGGATGATTGTGGTGCTTGGCTCACATGCAAATGTAAGTGGACCACTCAAGTGCCACATTCACACCTCTGCTCCCAATCAAGCCAAAAGAAGAGGGGCCTGCACGGCTGGGAGGGACAGAGAGACAGAGAATTGACAGAGGATTCATCCAATAGGATTGTGGAAACTGCAGGATCGGGAGCCACAACAGTGGGCAGTAGGAGAGTAGAGGAGGGCTGAAGAGGGTCACACCAACTGAACATTTTCTTGGGGTGACCCGATGCTTGATCCCGTAAAAGGCCTAGGAGTGGCAGCGGGAGTTGAAGAAGCGAGGTGAGGCGCAGTGTGGTGCAGTGCCGGGAGCCCGGTGTGATAGCAGTGACTCCGAGTCTGTGCAAGACGGTTGGCTGTGTCTGTCGGAGGGACGTCTCCTTTGGCTGCAGGATCTCATTTTGGGTAAGCAAAGGAGACGTTGGTTTTAGAAACGTTTCCTGCCTTGGGATTTTAACCTTGTTTTTTAAAGAATATTTACTTTTGGCTTGTTTTAACTTCCGCCGTCATGTGCATTTTTTTTTATGGATATGTTTATTGGATTATTTATGTATTTAGAGAAAGAAGATTGCACTGCACTGTCTTTGCTTTGAGACACTTTATTGTTAATAAAAGCTCTGACACTTTTACACCTACCCCCTGCTTTAAGTGTGTGTCCTCATTTGCCCGGCTCATCTCAGACTATGACTGTCAATGGGTTTGGGTTGGAAAGGCTCCCAGGAGCAACAAGGGAGTGTTAAGCTGACCCAGACAGTCATAGCGACCAAAGCCAAACAATATATATCTCTACTGTATATATATAAAATCCAATGTCTGTCTGTCTCTCTGTATGTCTGTCCACTTTTCTTGAGAGAACTACTTAACGGATTTAGATCAGGTTCTTTTCTATCATTTGCTTGAATATTCCAGTTGATTTTGCGACTTCTGTCATTGCGCTATATATCATAGTTCACTTGTGTTATTGATTTATTTGCATGAATCCAAGAGACATGCAGTGGGCGAAAGTGAGGGGGGCAGTGCCCTCCTCACTCAAGCGCCAGCCTCGAGGCGTAACCTTAACATCGCTTAGTTAGCAAACGACAGAACTGCTTAATGGATTTAGATCGGACTTTTTTCTATCATTTGCTAGAACATTCCGGTTGATTTTGCGACTCGTCTCATCGTGCTAAGAATCAGAGTTCACTTGCAGCAGTGATATATTCGCGCTAATCCGAGAGAGAGGTTGCGGGCCGAGCGGAGGAGGAAGAGTGATGTCAGGAGTAGTGAGCCACAGCCCACTCCTCACTGCTCTGTTTCACTAATACGTGGGCATATTTATTGGTGAGAGTTATGCAGACAAGTGTCCAGCTAAGAGACTAATGTACCTGTCCACTGTTTTGCTTAATTGCTGCTTCCACTACACCCTGGTGTCCATCACATCCTCCGTGTTGTGAGTTACACGCAATCCTACCAACTACGCTAGTTGAAATAAATACCTTGAGCAAAGGTTAAAACTGTGGTAGCTAGCCGTGTCCCCTCTGCATTGAAAGATGACGTAGGCAAATGATAGAAACAGACAAACACATAATAGTTACCAGTATGTTATGTTCAGTGTTGGTTGTAGCAACAGTAAAACTGACGAAAAACAACCGTCTCCTCTGTTTTCATCCCCACCATCTCTTTATCTGTTTTTGTTAGTGTTTATCCATTCACTGTGCATTTTCACTGAATGCTCCTCTACCATAAATGCTTTTCTGCCAATTGCTCAGACACAATATATGTGAATTAAAGAAAACCCAGAATGAGTACTGCTTGTACTGTACAGTTAGGTCCATAAATATTTGGACAGGGACAATTTTTTTCTAATTTTGGTTCTGTACATTACCACAATGAATTTTAAATGAAACAACTCAGATGCAGTTGAAGTGCAGACTTTCAGCTTTAATTCAGCGGGGTGAAATGAAGGGATTGTGTTCAAAAAATGCTTTAGTTGCCTCACATTTTTTATGCAATCGTTTTGTTCACCCCACTGAATTAAAGATGAAAGTCTGCACTTCAACTGCATCTGAGTTGTTTCATTAAAATTCATTGTGGTGATGTACAGAACCAAAATGAGAAAAAAGTTGTCTCTGTCCAAATATTTATGGACTTAACTGTATATAGTGAAAGATACACAGTTCACTACGTGACCAGCAGGTGGCACTGGTGTGTATATTTTGTGTCTTTCTGATGAGCCCATTTCATCCAACTTAATGATTTTGCCTTTATTACTTACCCGAGTCTGCAGACCAGCAGAATGAGCCTAATTTTTTTTTCTAATTTCCCTCCATGGGGGGTCAGAATGTTAAAGCCGCTTTTTTTCCCTCTCCCTCTCTTATTCTTCTTTTCTGCTCAAGTTGCAAAAACTAATACTGGCCCCAAAAGCTTGTTGTTCAATTGCTGATCCGCCAGGCCCGTCTGTGTTCTGGAGAACAAGGGTGGGCATCCTAAACAAAGACAGCGGAGAAGATGCCTGAGTGCTCCTGGAGGGGTGTTTGCACCAAGCAGATTGGGCGATGACCAGGGCATTGTGTTTACAGGTCTGTGGACCATAAAGGTTGACTGACCACTGAGCTCTTTTTTTCATTCTTTTTCATTTCTTTCTTTCTCTTCCTGATTCTCTTGTTTAATCCCATGAAAATTGGAGAGGTTTGCATTTGGTAAACGTGGTAGCACTGGAAGGGAGCGAGGGGTGGGGCTGTTGGGTGGTGCTCGGTAAAGGGAAAAGCTGAAAGCAATTGTGAAAGAAGTGAATCAGCGGATCTCAGCTTGGGTGAAATTGCACACGGGTGTTGAGTGACCTTTTGAACTCCGCTTAACCTCCCTGGTCACTGCCAGGCCAGCGCAGAACAAAAAACGATTTCTAAAGCAGGAAGGGTCAAGCATGCAAGGGGCTGAAAGGATCTTTGTGAGTGCAGGCATGCACAAAATTCCCAAATGAAGTCTCTCAAAGACGGTCTATTTAACACAAGAGACTGGTGGGGGGGGTGGGCCGGGGAGATGGGAAAGGCAGTGGGCCTGCCGGGAGAAACTCCATTCAGGAGGAAAGCAAGGGTGTCCATCTATCTATCTATCTATCTGAATACATAGTGCCTTTAATATCTATCTATACTAGGGGGCTTTGCCCCTGCTTGCGTCTCTGCCGCTCCCATTTATGGATTTCACTTTCAGCAAACACCAAATCTTTTAATTCTCGCAGATAGGCTTCTTCATTGGGGAGAAACACTACTTTTCCCTGATGGCAGCACGAATTAGACGATCTACAAGTTTCCGACTTAAAGTTTAAATCTGAACAATATATTCGATCTCTTTTCGCTGTTCTGTTATTTCACCGAGGAATAATTTCCGTTTCTTTGCGCTAATGCGATCTTTACTATAATTTTTTTGAGACTTTCGAATTTTAGTACTTTCATTATCTCTAATCTGCTCTGCATGTGTATCACGCCAACGTTTTTTGAATTCTTTACGATGTTCTACTTTGTCTTCTACTCTTTGTCTTTTATTTCCAGCCCCAGGCCTAGTTAAATCTCTTGGCACAAAGTCTCATCTCGCGGGACATGAAAGTATCTCTCTGAAAAAGCCACATCTCATCGCAGGCTGGAAAAGTCTTGTCTCGGGATTTGTTTATCATAATAGAGAGATATTGTATAGTGCCATTTAAATCTATCTATCTATCTAACTTATCTTATGTACTACACTAAAATTAAAGTCTATCTATCTATCTATCTATCTTATATTACGTACTACGCTTAAATTATAGTCTATCTATCTATCTATCTTATCTTATGTACTACGCTAAAATTAAAGTCTATCTATCTATCTATCTTATATTACGTACTACGCTTAAATTATAGTCTATCTATCTATCTATCTATCTATCTTATCTTACCTACTATGCTAAAATTAAAATCTATCTATCTATTTGTATTGAATGAGTATGAATTGTGGAATTGCAACGGCAAATTTAGAGCACATGGAGGGTGAGGAGCAAAGGTGCTCAGTCCGCTCTCGCTCGCTGCTGTAAATGTAATGTTCTTTCTTAACCAAATATGAACCTTAGCTATGAGTGTGTAAGGAATGCGGAGGAGAAATGAAACATAACCAGTAGTCAGCTGCCAACTGAATAGTGAAGAAGCGACTCTTTTGGGTTCATCTATTTGTAAATCTGACTCTGAAGGAGTCACCAGCCATGAACCTCACCGCACGTCACTGCCATGGGCTCCAAAGAAATGTCTGAATGATTTTGAGAAATTAAGTGTCGCTTGATGAGGGGGAAAAATAATGAATGCTGGAACACAACAAAATGTGAAAAAGTGAAGGGGGATAAAGACATTCTGTGTAGATTTATCAGTAAGATCTATCTATCTATCTATCTATCTAATCCTACCTACTACTCTAAAATTAAAATCTATCTATCTATCTATCTATCTATCTATCTATCTATCTATCTATCTATCTATCTATCTATCTATCTATCTATCTATCTATCTATCTATCTATCTATCTATCTATCTTATCCTACCTACTACTCTAAAATTAAAGTCTATCCATCAATCTATACAGAGTGGATTCAGAAAGTATTCAGACTCCTCCACTTTTTGCACACTTTTTTGTGTTGTAGATTTTATTTTTAATGGATAAATTTACCATTTTGCCCATCAATCTACACTCAATAACTCATAACGACAAACTGCCAATTTATTAAACATCAGAAACTGAAACGTCTCCAAACTGTGCTCAGGTGCCTCCTGCTTGTTTGAATTCTCTTAACGATGTGTCTTGAACGTGATTGGAGTCCACCTTGTGGGACACTGAACTGATTGGACATCATTTATAGAGCCACATGTGTCCCTGTGTTTATAAGCTCTCACAATTCACACTGCATGCCAGGACAATAACCAAGCCAAGAGGTGTAGATCAGGGCCAGGGGATAAAGCCATTTCAGAAGCTTTGACTGCTCCCAGGACCACAGTGGCCTCAATAATTGTGAAAGAGAAGAAATTTGGAGCCTCTAAGGATATTCCTAGACATCAACGTCTAGCTCAACTGAGCAACCAAGTAAGAATATCCTTGGTCAGGTAGGTCACCGAATACCCAATGTTCACTCTAACAGTGCTGCAAAAATACTTTGCTGAGATAGAAGAACCTGTCAGAAGGAGGACCATCTCAGCAGCACTCCGTCAGTCAGGTGTTTATGGTAGAGAAGGCAGACAGAAGCCAAACTTGAGTAAAAGGCATATTACACTTTGAAGTTGGTGAGCATGAGGAGAAAGATTCTCTGTTCTGATGAGACAAAAAGCGAACTCTGGTGGAAGAACTCCAAGCGCTCTGTGCAGTGAAGACCATGCATCGCTCATCACCTGCCTAATTCCATCCTTATGGTGCAGCATGGCGGTGGCAGCATCGTGATATGGCGGTGCTCCTCAGTAGCAGGGACAGGCAGGCTGATCAGAACTAAGGGAAGAATGGATGCAGCCAAACACAGAGAGGTCCTGAAATAAAATCTGCTTCAGAGTGCACACCAGCTCAGACGGAGGTGACATTTCACCTTTCATCATGACAATGACCCAAAGCATACAGCCAAGACTACATCGGAGTTGGAGCTTCGGGACAAGTCTGTGAGAGGCCAAGCCAAAGCCCAGAGTTAAACCCCATAGAGCATCTGTGGGGAGACCAGAAAATCGCAGTTTACAGATGCTTCCCATCCAATCAAATGGAGCTTGAGAGGATCTGCCCTGCTTTGAGTTATCCAGTCTCCAGTGTTAAAAGCAGTGGATTACTGCACAATGCACAGACACTTGGATGGATGACGTTACATCGCCCAAGGATACAGTGTTATTTTTTAAGTTGATAAATCAGGTTGTCTTTATATAGAACTTTTCACCATGAGCACGAGCTCTATGCAATTTTAAAAGCAGACCACATTAAACGGTAATGGAAGAAATTAAAGAATCTGCACATTGGGTGCATAGCTTACATGTTACATCCTACTGCAGAGAGTATATGCTACCACTTGATACCAGAGAGAAGTTTCGGATGAAGGGGTGATGGACCAAGGGTACCGAATCTTCCTTTCAATTTTTTAGTGAGGGAATTTTCACACATGCTAAACCTTAAGTGCCATCAGTCTATATAGGCGTCTCTCTCTCCCTTATTTATTGGTCAACAGTCCTGTCTTCAATTCAAAAGTGTGATCTCATGTGAAGGGACTTCCTGTTTGTGGAGCGCTTATGTTTTCCAGATGTGTTTATCCAGCTTAATAGAAAAATAATTTTCTGTGCCAATTTTACCTACTGTGTTACTTACCCCATGTAGTTTATAGTGAACACTGAGAAAACAATTTAATCACATGTTTTCATGGAAAGTGAACATTGCAAAGTTTTTTATGGAATGGGACCCAATGCAGAGAACAGGAAACATTATTAAAAATGTACATTAAGAAATCTCACAATACTCATGATGCATAATCCACACATTAAGTCATGCAGTCTTGTGCTCACAGTTTGCAAAATGCATGCATTTCTTGCTAAAATATTGTTAAATTTGCTGTGCTACTCATCTAAGATGGGTTAAAATCAGTATACACTTTGCACTGTAATATCTATTGGAATGTATTTTGTAATGCATGTAGTAATAAAATACACTGCATTTGTCATTCCAACAGATGGAGCATAAACATTTGTAGTAGTAAAATGCACTACAAATGCTTGTGATGTGCTGTTTGTTGGAAAGGCAATTGCAATACATACTGTATGTCTCTGTTAATTGCCATTTGGTATGAGACTTGTAAAAGCAGTGTTCATGTTTATGATGCACCATCTGTTGGAATGACAAACACAACACATATGTCTCTGTTAATTGCCATGTGGCATGAGCTTTGTAAAAGCAGTGTTTGTGGTGCACCAACTGTTGGAATGGTAAATGAAACACATAAGTCTCTGTTATATGCTATATGGAACCATATTCATAAAAGCAGTATTCATGTTTGTGATGCACCATCTGTTGGAATGGCAAATGCAATGGATATGTCTCTCTTATATGCCATTTGGTATGGGATTCATGAAAGCAGTGTTAAGGTTTGTGATACACCATCGGTTGGAATGACAGACACATAGCAACTGGATAGGCACACAGATACACAAACACTAATCCTATAATTAAGGTGAATGCCAACTTGAGGGGGCAATACCATCTGTTAGAGCCAAGGGTGCACGTACTGTTTTCACATAAAGAAATGGCACACCTGTTCATTTTTTGTGGAGTATATTATTGCAAAGTCAAATTTTCATTTTAATTTTTTATATACAGCACATCGGCTTTATCTATTGATGTCATGTAACTGAAGATTAAATCTTCATATGTTCACAAATGTTAAAGACGTGTCACGCATGTGCACATAGGTGCCAGTTCACAGCTCAATTAGTGTTATTCATCAGCCAGACTGGCGGACTGGCGCTCTCACTTGATCCGCTCTCCTCTCGTTCCTCTGCTGTTCAGGCAAAGGCCCTGCCTCTCAGTGACATCACCACTGCTCCACCCACTGTTGACATCATTTCCTGTACCCAGAATCCAACTTCCTGCCACATCAGTTCTTGTTCTGGCTGCCATGACTCCACCTCTTCCTCCTAGCCACCAGATTTATAAAGCATACTCAACCTGCTAGTTTGTTCCTTCAGTTGTGAACTCTACTTATGTAAAGACGCGTCTCTTTTCTTTTGCTGATTTTTCAGTATACGGGGTGGCCATCCCCAAACCTTTTAATTTCTGTTGCCTAATTTTTTACCTCAGAAGAAAAAAACATTTCATGGGGTGTATTTACTTTTTCACGTGACTTGAAATGGAGAATAATAACCAGTTACAGAAAAAGTAACAAACCAACAGTGCTGTGTCGTTCTTCTTCACAGAGCCTTGAGGTGGTCTTCAGTACAGAAAAGGTAACCGAATGGGTCAGAGAGTGGAATTTAAACCTTCTAGAAGCCGTGCATCCATCCTTCACAAATGGCGACCCTGTGCACTCCATTCATACTCTCCCTCTGTCATCCCTCATTTGCAGCTTTTTGCTCAGTGATTCTGTCCTGTTGGGCATCAGTCTGGGTTGGTCATGGAGTTGGAAAGCGGGCGTAAGAGAATCCTTTGCCCTTTGTGCGATGAAGGAGGGCTGAGCCGATCCCAACAACTTTGTAGGGATGGATGGACTTCCAGATAAAACTTCAAGAATTTATAGGCAACTATGCACATCACATTTGAAAATAAGAACTTGTTAATGTAAATTATGGCTTTTCTAACCCCTTTTTTAGACCTTTACCTTATTTTTCATGCACAACATTAGTGATCCCTTATAAAAGCTGGCCATTCCACTGTGGCCAGTGCTAGGAAAACAGCAAAGAATAAAAATCCAAAGTAAACTTCTAAATAAGCAGTCCCACTAACACAGCCATGCAAATCTCCTTCCAGAACGATCCGTCTTAAGGCAATCCTACCCAGATACCAGCACCATACCAAACCACTGTCTCCAGAGGGAGTGATTTGGCAGCCGGGGTGTTTTGAATATTTGTGCCAAAAGCTGTCCCCTCTCAAATGAGGTTTTCAGGAGACGCCATTTGGCAGTTGGGGTATTTTGCATTTCTGTGCCAAGGAGTGTTACTTGGAGACACTGTTTTGTATGAAAGATATTGTGTGCCTCTGTGCCAAAAACATCTCCCTGTACAAACACTGGATCCAAGGGACGCTTCTTGGCAGTTTTGAGTCAAATACCATTTTAGAACCAAAGAGTCTTAACGCAGATACGCTGTTGTGCTCAAGTCTTTTGTAAACTGATGTCACATTCAATTGGGCAGACACATCCAGCAGGCCCTAAGAACCTGAAGTGGGTTAATGTAGTGCAAGAAATCAATGGATGGATGGATGGATGGACATTTAAGAAGAAACAGGAGTCCGCTGCTGTCAAATAAAAAGGTGCAGCAGTGGCCAACTTTGATTATTTCTCCTTATAAGATTTGGTTAGAAAGCTTTGTTATTGAACCCTCACAACATCTTCAAATGCTGACCTGATTCTAATGCTCCTTTATTAGGTGCCCTGAACATCAGATTCTTCACCACAAACCTGCTTTATCTCAATCTTAACCTGCACGTTCGTGCAACAGATAACACTGAGGTAGTCTAAATGGAGAATAAAGTCCACTAAAGCATACGGTGGGTCAAAACTGACCCAAAGGATTGGCAGCGTTTAAAATGTGTAGCTGCTGCATAAAAACATGACATTTGGAAACTTTTCTTTGCTTTTTGTAAAGTCAAGGCATTTTTAATAAAAGTCTTAACATCTCTGAGCTGAAAAGATGACATTTAGGGGGTTCAGAGGTGGGTCAAAACTGACCCAAAAGACACCACATAGCATAGATAGGTATGAAGGGCACTATATAACAGAGATAGCAAAGGTTCTAAAGAACATAGATATGAGATGAAAGGAACTGTAACATACAGGAGAAAGATACATGGAAAAATTTGACAGTATGTAGGGCCGTCTTAACGTATGGCACGCTGGGTAGGGGGTCCCACGAGCCTGTTGGCCCCATGCTAATCTATGTATGTTGTGACTTGCCGAGTGGTTGCGTAGATAGGGGTCCCAGTGCACTGCTTTACTCGGGGGCCTATAATGCAGTTAAGATGGGCCTGCCAGTATGAGAAAGGCACTATATAAGACAGATAGATAATATGAAAGGTGCTCCATAAAAAGATTAGTGGATATGAAGGAACTTTTTTAAAAAGACAGATATGAAAAGTGGTATACAAAATTGATAAGAATGTATATCAGAGAAGTGCTACAGCATATAACATTGATAGACGTGAAATACACTATTTAAAATAGATAAGCATGTATGAAAGGTGCTATATAAAATGCTGTAGATAGGCAAATTGATATAAAAGGTTCTACATAACATAGATAGATAGATAGATAGATAGATAGATAGATAGATAGATAGATAGATAGATAGATAGATAGATAGATAGATAGATAGATAGATAGATAGATAGATAGATAGATAGATAGATAGATAGATAGATATGAACGGTACTATATGATAGATAGATAGATAGATAGATAGATAGATAGATAGATAGATAGATAGATAGATAGATAGATAGATGTGAAAGGCACTATATAATAGATAGATAGATAGATAGATAGATAGATAGATAGATAGATAGATAGATAGATAGATAGATAGATAGATAGATAGATAGACATGAATGGTACTATATGATAGATATGAAAGGCACTATATAATAGACAGATACATTTGTTCTGATCCTGTAAGATTCACTTAATCAGCCATTATAAATGACAGGTCTAAGCATTTTAGCGCCATAGGAAGCCGAATGAAGTGCAAGTGGAACCAGCTCTGGTCAGAGTGCCAGTCTATTATGGTGCACAGTTGCTCATATCTGGTCAAGTTTGTGCGACACGTTAACCTTTAAGACAACATAATACACGGAGAGACCCCAGCCAGACACTGGGAAACCATGCCAGCCCAACAAAGACGGAGGTCTGGCTAGGAGCTGAACCCAAGTATGTTGAGGCGCAGTAGAAGGCAATTATACTGACCACTGCACTATCATGCTGCCCACCAGTCTCTGGACTGCCAGGTGTGTAACGTTTATTGTTTTCCAACATGTCTGGTGAAAATTGAAGTTTTACTTTTCAATTACTGTAGTCCAAATGTGCAAACACCTTGTGACATTGTGACCTGTGAAAGCTAATGTTTGATTGATGCTCTTCACAGGACTTTGAGCATGAGACGGAGGGTCACTGTTTAGAACTGCTGTCCCACCACTCCACAGTCATGGCTTTGAATTCCACCCAGCCTGGGGCTCAGGCCTGTTTAGGCCGCAGGTTTCTTGTTTTGCCTTCCTCCATTTTATTCCTCTCCTATTTCACAGGTGTTGGCTAGAGAGCCAACAGGAGGCGCTCTTCTCATTGAACCTTACTGTTCTTCTTTTCGCTCTGCCGTGCTCTTTCCCCTCTTGAATATTCATCGTGTGCTCTTCTTTCCATTATGTATTCACCCTCCCATACAAGTCCTTCACACTCCCATTCCAGCTGGACAGAAATACACAGCTGCTCGAGTGAGCGCCTATAAAATTGCAGCCAAAGTGGTAATCATGTCAGCAAGCTGTTACAGTGTTTTATATTAATTTCCTCTTTCATTTTATTTCCAACGTGGCTTTACAGCTTCCTTGAACTGTTGCCTTTAGCCTTTCCATGACCCGCTCTCATCAGAGACGCACAGTGAATTCGGTTTCTTTATGAGGGTGAGGGCCTGAGGAAATCATCACCAGCGCCCCTCGAAGTTTCCCAAGCTGACTTGACGTTACCTGCACCACTTGTGGACTGCAGCTGCAGGTTTCTTGTTGTAGCAGACGTGAATGGACTTCTTGTTTCAGCTCCTTTTTTTCCTGCTGTCGTGGGTCAGTGTTCTCTTCTTATTAAATTGAAACGCAGACTGGCCTAATGGGTGAAGTGTTGGACAGCAAAATACAACGTCGCCAGTTCAGCTCTCACCCTGACTACCTGACCCTTACTTTATCAGGCAGGAGTTTATAATTTCTCTCTCTCCCTTGTGAGACATTGTGATATATTTAAACATTAAAGACAATTCCCTTTTGGGGCCTGTTTAGGATGCAGCCTGCTGGTTGCAGTTGGGGGTTAGCCAACTAGAGTGTTCTGTCTAAAGAGAGACAGAGGACAAACATTAAATGGGACCGGAAGATGCGACAGACGAGAAATGGGTAAAGGTCAAAATCCGGGACTCAGAGAGATCAAAACATGAGAGCAAGGAATCGTAGCCAGGAATTCAAAAGATAAGTGGAGCGTCACGCATGCACGTCAGAGGATCACCCTCCAATTCCTCCCAGGTATATGATACCACCCCGTGCAGAGAGGGGGCACTGTCGCTAACTGTCTTATCTTTTGTTTCCTCAACAGTAAAGAGAAACCGCCCAGTGAGGGCAACTGACTCCACGCCTTCCGCTACCAGGGCTATAAGAACTTTCATCTGACCTGTGAGTCTGTATCTTTGCTTTGCTTTGTAATAGACAGCATGGGTTGGCTGGCATCCCGGCCTGGGATGGATGGTCCCTTACCTGGCCCAGAGGCCTTTTAAATGGAAGGATGTGGGTAGGCGGGCATCCTGACCACGTTAGTTAATATTACCTTTCCTGGTCGGGAGGGCAGTATAATGGATGGACAGGGGGTGACTGCTTCCCAGTACACAGGGTGGCAACATCCCTCCCATTTGGACACCAGCAGGGCTGTATGGGAGTTCTAGTTTTGATGGGCAGCCCTATTGGGGTCCTCGGGTGCCACTAGGGGGAGCTGCTGGAGGCAGACTCTCCAATCATGGGCCTGATAGCATACCGGAAGTACTCCTAAATGAAACTGAAAGAACAGGAGTCGGAGTGGAGAAGGAGACAGTTGTATTGTTGGAGATGTACAATACAGGGTGGTCCAGATCTAATTATGCAACTTTTCGACTGACAACCGTCTCCCCGCCATTTTGGAATGCAGGGCAGGTGCTGCCATCTATCGGCAACAAAAAGAATTTTAAGTGAAATCTCTATGTGCAGGGCTGGTGCTGTGAATTCTCTATGTAAGAAGCGTAATAAGTTATAGCGTAATGAAAATTGTATAATTAGATCTGGACCACCTGATAGAGTGTATGAAGGTATCTGTGGTAATAAATCTCTTGATTGGCAGCTGGAACTGTGTCTGTGCTGTTGATTCTGGGGTTTGGTGTACCCCCCCCCCCCCCCCCAGTGGTTCACAGCACCAACATTTCCCCTTCAGATTAATAAAGTTTATCTAACTAACATTGTGGACGTCTTTCTTACCTGCTCACCTCTATAGAGCCCCGGTGAGGAAGAATTTCAGTGTATTTGCTGGATATGGCAATAATGACAAAGTTGAACTTTGGTGGTTTTTTTAAAAATTCAGATTAATTAAGTAATTAATTCACAGTATCAGCTTTAAATAAACACTTCTATTCCTTTTGAGATTAGTTTACATTTTTTTTAATTCAAATTAATTAATTAATTCAAATTATCAGCTTTAAACACTTCTATTCTTTCTGAGATCAGTTTGCATCATATTTCTAGGAAAGCACATTCGCCCCCATCCTTACAAAAATAGCTGACAGTGCACTCATTGCGGTTAGGTGCTGGAGAAGGGTGGGCTTCTCCATCTTTATCATGTAGCTACAAGCTTCATTAACAAAACGGTGTACTTCGAATTAAAGCGAATTCGCTCCGACCACACGCGGTAAGTAATTGCAGCCTTCGACGCTGTGGTGTACTGAGCTGTCAGAAATGAAGAACAGTTGTCCTTTTTGCAGAAGGATAAAGGAAAGTACGAGATTCTGTTTAAGTTGGATGGAGGCACATGCGGGGCGCCAGCTTATGGGTGGATTGTTTTTTTTTTCCCAGTCTTGCCTAACAGACGTGGACAGAATGGCCTTCAGAATGCCCGCTCGAGACAGTCGAACATTTTGTGACCTATGGGAATAACTCATTTTATGCTTTGTTCATGGATTGTTTGGACACCAGGGGGTACTCCTGAGTCAAACCCACCCAACCCATTCATATTGTTGCCAAGTGGGAAACTGGTGGGTCAGAAGACAACAGTGTTCTACCACAGCCGGGGATTATTCCCTGAAAACTATTGTTGGTGTTCAGGCTACTGCACTAAAGTGGTTTGCCACTTATTTGGAAAACGGAACTTTTTCAGTTATGATGGGAAATTTTCGCTCTTCCTCTGTGAAAATTTCAAGTGAAATACGTCAAGGCTCCATCTTAGGCCGTATCTTGTTCTCCTTGTACTTGCTCCCCTCTTGGGTCCATTTTTCAGAAATACAACATATCACTGTTAGATGATATACAATTATACCTGCCACTTAAGCCAGGCCAATATGATGCTCTGCAGCTCATTTCAATTTTGTCTATGGCAGGGGTGTCCAACTCCAGTCCAACTGCAGTGGCTGCAGGTTTTCATTCTAACCCTTTTCCTAATCAGCAAGCAGTTTTCACTGCTAATTAACTCCTTTTCCCTTCATTTTAATAGCCCTGTTTTTAAGGATTCAGTCCTCGTAATTGATTCTGTTTCTTCATGAAATGGCAGCCAAACAGAAATGAGATGTGAAACGAGCCAACAGATGACCAGCTAAATTGTGACCTTTAACTCCAGCCAATTTCACTCCAACCAGTTTCTTAATGAGAAGCCAATTCTTGCTGTTCATTAAAGCCGTTATTGAATATCAGGACTTGTTGCTGCTCTCGTTCTGCCACAGCAAACTGTTGATTTTCTGTTTTTTCTAAGACCACCGTCAAGATGTTTGGGTGACCTGAGCAGACCACCATGACCGAGACCTTCACCTTTCTTTATTTTTAGGTTAGCTGGTCATGTGGTGGCTTGTTTTGTGTCTCATTATTGTTTGGCTGCTTAGTAAGGAAAAAGAAACAAGTAAGGAGTCTGAATCACATCAATTAAAACTAAAGGCAGAACAAGTTAATCAGCAGCAAAAATGGCTCACTAATTAAGAAGATAATGTGACAAATGTAGAGGGCGCAGCAGCCACTCAACCTGACACAGACAGACACAGGAGGCACACTTATAAAAACACAAATGTTTTTTATTTATCTTCACCTCGTGGGAAACGCCTTCCATGTTTCCCACAGGCACAACACAGTCCCACTAAGCAAAACAACACACAATACTTTTTCTTTTCATCTCTCTATTCTTTCTCCTTCACTCTGCTTTGGCAAGCTTTGTCCTCCTCCTCCTCCTGACTCTGGCACACCAAGTAGTGTCTGCTGGCCCCCTTTAATAACACCCCTGGAAGTGCTCCAGGTGTTTGATGATGTATTTCCAGCAGCACTTCCAGGTGTGGTGGAACAACCACTCATAAGGGCTCAGCGGTTGCTGCAGCACCCCCTGTCGGTGCCCATAGATTGCAACCGAGCTGCACCAAACTCCAATTGCCATGAAGCTCTGCGGCAGTCCTAGGCACCTCTGCAACCCGGGGGGGCTGACATCTAGGGCTCCGGGAGAGGTAACACTCTGGCCATGCTTGCTCCACTGGTCCTTTCAACATGGAGGTGTCCTGCCTGGGGAAGGGTCCTGGCCATCTGCCACAATTGTTAGAATGAAAACCTGCAGCCACTGCACGCCCAGCAGGACTGGAGTTGGACACCGCTGGCTAAGACCGTTGCCCCAGTGACCCAGTTTCGGTTAAGGGGTGGAGAATGAATGAAAGATATAATGCACAAAATTAAACTGACAGGACAACAAAAAGACTGAATGAACAACACTGAATAGTTATACTGCGATGGCCATCACCAATTGGAGAAAGCGGAGTATCTGCTGTAAATGTGACTGTCGATGGCCAAAGATTTATGTCCAATTGTTGTTTAAGGGAGTCACAAACATGGCAAAAGAGTTTAAAGTCTCTTAAAAAACAGGTTAGGACCTTCTCTGGTCTGTCTAGAAACAGCCTTACTGCAGGCAGTCAGCCCCCCAACTACCACAATTAGGCTGTGGCCTACCCAAGCCCACAAGTGCCTCATGAGAGACAGGAAAATGTAAGACCTCGGACTCGATGAGGCAAATCCCATTAAGAACTTTTATCAATCAAGAGTTTAATTAAATAAAAGTGAAAAAGATAGATAGATAGATAGATAGATAGATAGATAGATAGATAGATAGATAGATAGATAGATAGATAGATAGATAGATAGATAGATAGATAGATAGATAGATAGATAGATAGATAGATACTTTATTAATCCCAAGGGGAAATTCACAATTCACAAATAGTGCAAAAAGTAGCAAAATAGGGTCAGAAAACCAAAACAAAACAGATTTTATTATATTTGGCAATCCAGACTCTGTCAGAGTAATAGCAAATGACATGTACACAGCCATGTAAAAAAACATTGGTATTAGTTTTGACTCTGCTCTCATATTCGACAAACAAGTAAACTCAGTTGTTCTCTGTAGCTTCTTTCAACTTTCAACTTAGGAATATATCAAAACTCAAACATATTTTATCTTTTAAGGAGCTGGAAATAGTCATCTATACTTTAATTTCCTCACGCCTTGACTATTGGAACTCTTTCTACTTGGCTATCTGTCAGTCAAGTTTGTCACGCCTGCAGTTGTTCCAGAAAGCTGGTACCAAGGAAAGAGATAGAGTATCACTCCTGTCCTCGCATCCTTGCATTGGCTGCCTGTTGAATACAGAGTCGAATTTAAGGGTTCATTATCCGTGGCTAACCTATAGCTCTGACCTTGTCAGCCTCCATTCCACCTTTCGGGCCCTACAGTCTTCTGATCAGATGTTTTTAACTGTTCCACGCTTTCTGTTGAGGTTTAAAGGTTTCTGACTAGGCCTTCTCTGTAGCTGCCCCAAGACTCTGCAATAGTCTTCCATCTTTTATTAAGTCTCCCCCCACATTAAATAGTTTTAAGTCAAATTTAAAAACCTATTTATTTTCTCAGACTTTTGAGTTATGTTAAAGGCTATGTGTTCAGCTGTCTGTTCTGTCTTGATGTGTTTTGTATTGCTGTCAGTTGATTGTGGTTCTCTCCTTCTATTGCTTTCTTAATCAGTTAGTCAATTTATTCCTCTTAAAATGTGTCTTTTTTTAACACTTCTCTTTTATTTTTTTTAAATGTTTGGTTTCTTTTAATTGATGCTATTGTGCAACACTTTGTTTGACACTTGTTGTCTTTTAAATGTGCTGTATAAAATATATATAAAATGAAATGACTAATTTTTTTCTGTTGTTTTTCTTAATTATTTCTCTTGGTTTTGTTTATTATTTGTTAATTCTGTACAGTTCCTTTAAAATTGTTTATTATTTAATGTTTATGTATAATGATCTCATCTCCTACATTCCTTGTATGTTGTGGGTGGAGCCTTAAGAGGCCCTAAGAGACACCCTAATGTCACTGCTGAAGGACCGCCCTCCACCTTTATCAGCAGAAGCTGAGAGCAGATCTTTCATTGGTCCATTGAAGGTCTTTTTGCTCGGTTCCAGCCAGGATTCTTCCCCAGCTGGAGTTCAAAGTCATCTTTTAGGTCTGTTTTGTTCATTTTTAATTATTTTATTTTATGTTAATGTTACTTTCCTTAACCGTTTGCACCTTCTGTTTTGTGGGTGTGTCCCTCAAGGGATGGGGCCACCTGCCAATCACCACCAGAGACTGCATTCAGCCCTATAAAGGCGGAGGGTTTCCCACAATTCTCAGGGGCAGGTTCATTCGTATGTGCTTGGGAGTTGATCAGTTGTCTACTGTGATTTTCTATGTTTTTGATTATTTTGTGTTTGACTGGATTTGTGTTTAGGATTTGTTTGCCGTGACTTACCTGGCCTTTGCAGGCATTCCCTGCTGTGCCACCTGTGCTCTTCAGAGCTTCACAGAGCCTTTTTTTTTTAAAATCAGTCTTTTATTTATAAAGATTCGATTGCCCTCTGATATAGTAGCCAGGGTTTTTGAGAGGATTTCCCCCACCCCCCCTAGTACGCATGAATTGGAACTTTTTGGGACTTGAGCACTTTTTAGTGCACTTACAGTGGCTATTAGATTTTGTGAGTTTTGGGGAGTCTTTTTGTTTCTGTTAGTGATTGGTATTTCACTTCACTTTACTGAATCAATTCCTGTTTAAGTTAATCAATTATTTTAATTCATTTGATCTGTTTGATTGACAGTAATGCATAAGTAAAGTTCTGGGAAACTCCCTCTGGTTGTATCATAAAAATTGCAATAAGGCGACAAAACACAGAAAAAAAAGGTTGGGGGTAAAACCTTGATAATTTAAATGCAAAAAAAATAATATGTCTTTATAGACAGGAGTCAAATACAGAACTCAGGGAAAGAACTGAAGTGCTGGTTTATGTGACAACAATTTGACAACAGAAAGGGGCGGGTCCAGGAGGACGGACACTGGAGATGATGTCACTGGTGGTAGGGTTGTCAGTCAGGTGGTCTGCAGAGAGAGAAAGGATTAGAGAACAGCGCCAGCCCCTGGTTCAGTGGATTATCAAATTTACTCAAGCCTGTAAGTTGTCTCCCATGCACACTTGTGTGACAATACATAATTTAAGAGTTCACATCGGTTTGTGACTGAGGATACTCATACACACCTCTGTGCCCATTTACACCAGGCCAATTCAGAGACAGCAGTTTACGTGGCAAGCACCATTTTGGATAAGGGAGGATACCAGTTTTATGAGAACATTTCACACTCTATATCAAACGTGAGGAACACAGAAGGAAAGCGCCATCCCTTTTCAAACCTGTCGATCAAGCACAAGTCAGGAGGCAGTCTTGAATGGGCTCTAGTGTATTACGGACCCCACTCATACACATGCCAACTCTGTTACAAACAGAGTTCCAAAGCACAAAGAGTCCCGCAATTCTCCAAAAAGCCCACTAGGAAGGCATTAACCATCAAACCCCGACTAGGTATAAAGGCAAACACAGGATCTTTATAGTGATAGATAGATAGATAGATAGATAGATAGATAGATAGATAGATAGATAGATAGATAGATAGATAGATAGATAGATAGATAGATAGATAGATAGATAGATAGATAGATAGATATTAATTTTAGCGTAGTAGGTAGGATCAGACAGACAGACAGACATATTTCCTGTCATAAAAATGCTCTGATGTACAAAAGAAAGCTCCGTGGAGCACAAAAGGCAAAACGAAATTGCCTGAAAAGGCAACAGCAATCCAAGGAGTACAAAGTCCCAATGCAAAATCATCAAAGAATATTTATTAAAATAAAAGATTTATTTCACAAGAAGGATCTGTAACACTGTGAAGCTCCAAGGAGCACAAAAGTAATACATTAACTGCAAAAGGCCATTTCAAAAGCCACCAAGATCTAGAAATCTAATGGAGAAGTCAAAAAAAAGAACAAAAAGTGTGACTGGCTGAGACATAACAGAAGGAGCTGTGGAGAAGGTGAGTCAGCTGGCATGTAATAGACAGAGGTTATAGAAAGACTGACATCTACAAATGGTATTGTCTTGGTGGAAACATCAACTGTAAACCTGAGGGATGGATGGAAACTAATGAAGCCATTAATGAATCCTTGTGGTTGGCTTTTGGAGCCACACAACGGCCAATATATCTCTTGTACAGATCCATTAAAACGCCTGTGTAGTAAGAATAGAAATGCACTTTCACTCAGACGATGAAGATGTTGGCATAGCGAGGTCCATTTCTCGTGACCACTGCACTTCCACTGACCTGATGAAAAAAGTTCTTATCAAAAGAGAAGGCAAACATCGAGGGTAAGGATCAGTTCTGCCAGTCTGATGTGAGTGTTAATGGGGGGGATCCTGGACTGGATGTCTGTTGAATGCCAGTCTGAGGTCAATGAGACTTTCATCGTGAAGAATGACCGTGTACAGAGAGGTGATGTCCATGGTAAATCGAAAGCAGTCAGGACAGTGAAACCTAAAGCAGTCAAATGACTGGAGAGCATGCTACGTATGAAGGGAGATCTTCAGCCAGTGGTCTCAAAAGACTGCAGAGGAAAGCTGAAATATGACTGGTGGGACAGTTGCATGCAGAAACCGTAGGGTATCTAGGATTGTCCTGTGTCACGCATGTTAGTTGGAGGACCTCCTTGCAGGCTCGGGCAAGGTATGTAATAACCCGCTGAGAAGAGAGGGGGCACTTCCACGAACGCTGTCATCTCCTTCTTTCCCCGCAGTGCCAAGAAGCCATCCAGTGAAGGCATTTAGCCCTGCCCCATCCGGTCCATCAGCCATAAAACCCCATGCATCCCAGAAGGAGGTGTCATTACAGGCCCAGAGCAACCCGTGAGATGGAGCTCCGCTAAGAACAACGAACTGTGTTCAGCCTTTGTTTGATTTTCCGTTGTAGGGACGCACGCTATTCAGCATAATGTCAGTTGTTTTTCTTTGTTTTGTTGACTCTGGATGAATAAAAGGAACGACCCAGTTGGTACCCCAAAATTTCTTGCAGCAGTCCTGAGCTGTCATTCCTACAGCCGGCCACAACCAGTCTGTGGCTTTATTTGGAGTTAGGTACTGTTTATCAATGACCGTCTGGCCAGGACTAGAGCTCATCAAGGAGGTCCATCAGCTAACATGGCTCAACAGTCGTCACAAATCACGAATGGCCGAAAAAATTCTGTCTGCTTTAAATCTGAAAGAACTTTGATTCCTTTTGTCTTTGTGCATGAAAATCTATACAACTGCAGACTCCTGCTTTTTCCAGGTAATTTGATCTACTAATTAAAGAATGTTTGTAATTTTTTTCCCACAACTATTAAATGATTTATGTGAAATAAAGATTTATTAGCAATTCCTACACTGGAGTAGAGAAATAGCAGAATAAATGGGAAATTGAGGTCATCAAAGCCCTTATTGACCTTATCAAGATGGCTGCCAACCTAGTACCTCTGTATGTGCCATCTTGGTGAGGTCATTTAAGGTAGAAGATGAGCTCACAGAGAGCACTGTCATTAGTCCATATTAGCCACCCACAATTCAGTGTTTTTGAAAAGTTAATTGTTAAAACTGTTGACATTGAAATGTATTAAAAAGGCAAAGTGACTATTTTTCCTCATATCAGTGTCCACAATATTTAAACGACATATTTTCAGTAGGCTAAACCCAAACATGGAATTTTATGTTAAATTCTTGTTAGTCATGGAGCAGCCTGTTGTTATTGGCAGGTATCAATTAGGGCTTATGGTTTTAGCAGTAAGCCCCCGGCGACTGGGATGCAGAGAACGGTGTACAGAATGCATGTAAATCAATCCGTGTTCCTATGTATACAGCCGTTCACGATGCTTCGGACACAGAGCCTCAGACTCCTTCTTATTGATTACGGCTGTGAGGCTAATTGGTGGCATAACATCTAAATGAAGAGCTGGGAATTGAAGCGTTTCCTTTCCGCACAGCAGCCAAAAAGTCAATGGAAAGGAGGCTGGTGGTGGTGGTTGGAAGTGGGGGGGAGGCAATGGGGGGGGGGGGGGGGTTGTGGCACTCATTTACCTTGAATGTAAAACAAACAGTTTTGCAGATGTGAAGTCAATATCACTCCCAGCTTTTGTAGGCTGGCCCTTTTGTGTCTCCAGGTGTAAATTTCAAAGGGTGTTGATTTGTTAAAGCACTTTGTAGTAATACGTCGTGTGAAAGGAGCTGTATCAATAAAACCACTGATTGATCAGGATGACACGTGTTAAACGGGCTTACTGGGGAGGGCTGTTTCATTGGATTGATTGATTGCTTTGTAAAGTGACTTCTGATGAGACTTATAGGACAGGCATGTGTTTATCTGTGAAAATAGTGCTTACTGCCAAAGGCGCTATACAAAACCAAAGGCTGCTTTGTAAAATGTTTTTGGTTTATAATTAAGAATGATTAGTCCATGCAGTGTAATAAGAAAATGCACCGTGTGTAATAAATAGTATTGTGTATAGCACTATTGATTGTCATTCATTTCCCAAACTGTAAATCCTTTAACACCCTTCTGCCGCATCGAGTCAAAGCTCGAGGCAATGCATCTGGCTGCCCTCACAGTCTCCTGGATTATAGACCACCTTACCAACAGACAGCAATTTGTGAGGTTCGGGGGCCGTGTTTCATACTGGAGCATCTCATGGGATGGTCCGGTCTCCTTACCCGTTCAACCGCTACACATCGGACTTCTGGTACAAGACTACTGTTTGCCACCTTCAGAAGTTTTCAGATGACTTGTCCATCGTAGTCTGCACTATTAATGGAGATGAGTCAGACTACAGAAGGCTTGCGGAGGACTTTGTCCTGTGGTGCAGGGAAAACCACCTGCAGCTCAACATCAGCAACGTCCATTCAGGGTGAGGAGGTGGAGGTGGTGCACTGGAAATGCAGATTTCCAGTGACATCTTGTGCATTATAAAATACTGGCTATCCATCCATCCATCCATTATCCAACCCGCTATATCCTAACTACAGGGTCACAGGGGTCTGCTGGAGCCAATCCCAGCCAACACAGGGCGCAAGGCAGGAAACAAACCCCGGGCAGAGCGCCAGCCCACCGCAGAATACTGGCTATGTATTTTTTAAAATCTATGGAAAACGCTTCACTTTAGACCACAATTTCAGGTATTAAATGCATTGTGGCACGCGGCTGGGGGTGGCACCCAGCCGGGACGCCCAGGAGGACAGGAGGAGGGCCACGGGTACAGAGCTGGGAAGATCCACTCTGTAGGCACCGCCAAAGGAACCAGAGCGGTCGCCCCCTCGTGGTCCGGAGGAGGCATGAGCCCTACTCCTGTGCTCCTGGGCGTCCCGGCTGTGTGCCACCCCCAGCCGCGTGCCACAGCATGTATTACATGTTTGTGAAGAAATAACTTTGACTTGAAAAATACCAAACTTGTACTTTACATTTTGCTGGGGCCAGAAGTCCAGCTGCATGTTTAGGTGGCCCTGCCTCCTTAGGTTCTACCTACAGGGAGCAGGGCAGGACTCAAACAACACTACATAGAAACACAATGACAAAGAAACCCAGAAAAATTAATAAAATAAAAAAAAAACTAAATAAATTATTTAATATGCCTAGAGATTTACAGAAGGTGTATGACTGTGTTCCTTGATGGATTCTGTGGGAGGTGCTTGGAGAGTTTGGAGTTCTGGGGCCCCTAATAAGGGCTATTTGGTCCCTGCATAATCACAGTGAGAGTTGTGTCGGCATACCTGGGGAAACATCAGCAGCGTTTCCAGTGGGTGTGGGACCCCGCCAGGGCTCTGCTTTGTCTCCTGTTCTGTTTGTGGTTTTCATGGACAGGATATCAAGGCACAGCCGGGGAGGGGAGATGGGGTCCACTTCAGTGGCCTTAAAATTGTGTCACTGTTTTTGGCAGATGACGTGATCCTGTTGGCTTCATCTGGCTGTGAACTCCAGCATGCTTTGGGATGGTTTGTGACCAAGTGTCAAGGGGCAGGGAAGAGTTTTAGGACCTCTAAATCAGAGGCCATGGTCCTCAGTTGGAAAACGGTGGACTGTTCTCATCGAGTGGGAGGCAAGTTGCTGCATCAGGTGGAGCAGTTTAAGTAGCTTGGGGTCTTATTCAAGAGTGAGGAGAAAAGGGATGGTGAGATCGACAGACTGATCCATGGTGGTGAAGAAGGAGCCAAGTCAGAAGATGCAGCTCTTGATTTACCAGTCAATCTACGTCCCTACCCTCGCCTTTGGTCACAAGCTTTGGGTAATGACCGAAAGAATCAGATTGTGGGTACAGGTGGCTGAAATGAGCTTTTTCCAAAGGGTGACTGGGCTCTCCATTAGAGAAGTGCTTGGAATAGAGCCACTGACCCTCCACATCAAGAGGAGCCAATTGAGGTGCTCCGAGCATCTGAAACAGATGCCTCCTAGACGCCTCCCTGTGGAGGTTTTAAGGGCAAGATCAGCTGGGAGGAAAATCCGGGAAAGACCCAGGGCTTGCTGGGAGGATTTTATCTCCCTGATAGCCTAGGACCACCTTGGGATTCCACAATATGAGTTGGCAAGTGTGGCTGGGGAAAAGGACATGTGGGCCACACTGCTAAGACTGTTGCCCCACGACCCGGCTTCGGATAAGCAGTGGAAGATGAACAGATGGATAATAAAGACATTTATAAAATTTGATGCAGCCTTGGCCTATTTAATCACTCCCCAACTCCAACCAGAAGTGGCAAATGTAATTATCCACTATAGAGTAGAGCCGCTGACCTCGGGGGCTTCTTAATGTATGGACACAATGGGGCCCCTGGGAGCATAGGGGCCCACGATGTCTCTGATGCCTATTTATGTTTCTGTTCTGCTATCAAAACAGGGGCCCCAGTGCATTACTTTCCTGGGGGCCTATGATGCTGTTAAGTCGGCCCTGGGCCTGGCCCTCCACATCGAGGGGAGCCAAACTGAGGTGGTTCAGACATCTGATATGGATGTCTCCTGGACACCTCCCTGTGGCCATTTTACAGGCATGACCAACTGGGAGGAGACCCCATGGGAAAACCCAGGGCTCGCTGGGAGGATTATATCTCCCAGATGACCTGAGAATACCTTGAGATCCCACAGAATGAGTTGGAAAGTGTGCCTGGGGACAGGGGCATGTGGGCCTCACTGCTAAGACCAGGGGTGTCCAACTCTAGTCCTGGTGGGCCGCAGTGACTGGAGGCTTTCACTCTAACCATCTTTGCTTTTGCTGCTGATTAACTTCTTTTGCTTTCATTTTAATTGACGTGACTCAGACCTCTTAGTTGTTTCTTTTTCCTTAATGGGCAGCCAAACAAAAATGAGAGACAAAACAAGCCACCACGTGACTGGCTAACCTGAAAATAAAGAAAGGTGAAGGTCTCGGTCAGGTGGGACTACTCAGGTCACCAAAACATCTTGAACCCTAATATTTTTTTTTGACCTCGTACTAGCGTTAAAAATATTCGGTCCTTGATCAACTCTGCCACTTCTGCCAATACTCAAAAGAAACCCTGATGAACGATAAAGTTGATTAAATACAAAAGTGTATTGTAATCAAGAAGGCAGCGCTTACACACGCACATTAAGAGGTGTCAGGGGATGCGTTTTGTGATCCCATTTCCCACAGAGACCATCCCCACCCGGCCCAACACCTAATTGCCCGGTCCGATACACAAACGTAAAAAGAATACAAAAAAGAGGAAAATAAGGAAGGGGAAGATTAAACACAATTAGGGTGAAATGACAATGTACATCCTGTCTTAAAGTTCTCGCACAACGATGTGAAAAAACCAAAACAGTCGGCAGGTGGGTATAGCTGCTTTCTTGCTATCGTGAAGAATAAAGGGTGTGTCCGACTCCTCAAAGGGATCACCCGGAGAACCACCGGGCCAATACCGAAACCCACAAGTCTTCTCAGGTATTCAGCTCTCCGTTTCTTTCCTTCTGGGTAGCCACCCCACAAATATCGGACGTCCCTAAGTGAAGTTCGCCTTCGCCATCTTCCTAGGCTTAGGTTGCCGAGCTCTTGGCTTCGCTGCTTCCTTTCCCTCCTTCCCGGTTAGCGGTCATCCTTATTTAAAGGAAATAACAAAAAGGTTCCCGCTAAAATGTCCCATTTCCTGCCCCCAGTAGTCACAGAAACATGACGCAGCTGGAAATCCTACCAAGAGGGGTCCTCGAAAACGTAGTCGTCCACTACAGTGCCTGAATGGACAACCCCTCAGGTCCCTGTAATATAGTGACAGCACTCCCAGTTTTAATTCTACAGTATGAAGTCCTGCTACAAGAATATAAAGGTGGAGGGCAGTCCCACAAGTGGGACAATTTTCAGAAGTCTGCGTTTTCACCCCTCCACATTGCAACGCTGGGCCGGCGTTTTCAGAAGTATTAAAAAAAGAAGTAAAATCGAGGAATTAAAAACGGCATCGCCGTGTGGATGAGATGAAGACTAACGTCAGAGTTTTTAAATGGAGAGAGTAGTAGTGTGGACGTAGACTAAGAAACGTACCCCAGTGCCCGTGGGATGCTCTGGTGGGACCCTGTGCTACCTAAGGAGTGGATCTCTTCACCCACCCCCCCCCCCCCCCCCAATTCCCTCAGCTATCTCATCTTGTGAAGGCGCCGGAAGTGTGGAGAGTAGCAGACCTTGAATGGCCTCCATCAGCTGGTGCTGCCTGTTGCCTTTTCTGTCTGAAGCGGGCGAGATGGGGAGCTGGCATCTGTCTCCTCGTAGCAACTTTCCTTGAAGTTTTTAATTCAACTTTTGCCAAAACGTTTCCAGCGCAGCCTGTTATGTTTAAGCCCCCACAACACAAACCAAAAAGGCAGCGTAAATATTTCGAGCTCGAGTTTGCAAGCTGTCGAGATGGCCTCAAAGAGCTTTGCTGGCGCAGATCTGTTTTGCGTTCCCCTGCCCTATTCAAAGGGTGCCCTACACTACCAAGCAATTAGGCCCCGATTGTGAAAGCAATTCTAAACTTCAAAGAACGTTCCGGGCCATCAGGTTCTGAGCTGGCCAGTCACTACCCTGCTGTGTCTCTTTGAGGCTCCATTGACCAGGATGGCAGCTTCGTTTCAACTCTAACAACAGCTGAGGACAAAGCGTGAGAAAGCCAAGCCACTGCCTGCGATCAGGGAGCTCGGGGGGGACACTCCTACAAAAATGGAGGAAAGCGCGCCAACCAAGATGGATTCGGAGTGAGCCCCGTTGCTCCCTTGTTACTCCTGTGGCAGATCTCTGGCAGGCTGGCACACCCATGAAGACCCATGTAGACAGCCTAACTGTTATTCAACACTGGCATTATTGCTCTACTAGCTTCGGAAAGATTTCAAGCCTTTTCAGATTCCATTTTATTTTGTAAAATATATATTTTTTATTCTAATTGCCTTATTTAACTCTGGATGGGATGCCAGTATGTGGCAACAGAGTTAGATGTGGATGAGATTCTGGTCTAGTCTAACACATAAAATCTAGCGTTGGCCTCTGATGGGATGCCAGTCTATAAGAATGGGCATTGAGCGAAATCAACTCTGGATAAAATGTCATTCAAAATCAATGGGCACAACCATAATTAGTGCTGGGTACAACAATAGCTGGCACAAGACAGTAACCGTCCGTTACTCTGGTGCCAGTCTGTAGCAATACAGCAACAATCACACGATAAGTATTAGCCTGATGGATTAGCCATGGGCACAAGATAGGGCTAAGCCTTCAATGGTGTGCCAAATTATAGCAGCAAGCAAAATGTCATTCAGTATCAATGGGCACAGGCAGAGAGTACGTCATGGAGAGGATGCCAGTCTATTGCAATTGGTACAAGACAGTAAATATCCATTACTCTGGTGCCAGTCTGTAGCAATATAGCAACGATCACACGATAAGAATTAGCCTGATGGATTAGCCATGGGCAGAAGATAGGACTAAGCCTTCAATGGTGTGCTAGTTTACAGGCACAAGGTGTGAACTAGCATTAGATGGAATACCAGTCTATAGCAATTAGCATTGGACAGAAATCATCCCTGGGCAGGATGCCATGATGTATCAGTAGATTCAGGACAAGAATCAGCCCTGGATAGGATGCCAGTCTATAGCAACGGACACAAGACAAGAATCAGCCCTGCACAAAATGCCATTCAATATCAAATGGCACAAGAAGAGAATAAGTCCTGGACAGGATGCTAGTTTATTGCAATTGGCACAAGACAGTAGGCATCTCCTTACTGGGGTGCAAGTGTGCAGCACTATAACAATAGACACAATGTAAGAATTGGCGTGATAGATTAATTATGGGCACAAGATAGAATATTGCCCTTCAATGATAGGCCAGTTTTTAGCAACAGGCATAAGGTGTGAACAAGCATTGGCTGGAATACCAGTCTATAGCAATGAGCACTGGACAGAGATCATCCCTGGGCAAGATACCAAGATGCATCAGTAGATTCAAGACAAGAATCGGCCCTGAATGGGATGCCAGTCTATAGCAATGGATACAAGACTGGAATCAACCCTTTTAAACTACCAGTCTACAGCAATGGGCACAAGCAAAGTCAATCAACAATCAGCTGTGGATGAGATGCCCGTTTATTGCCACAGAGGCAATATAGAAATCGATCAATGATGGGATGCCAGTCTATACAATGGGCACAAGGTCAGAATCAGCCCTGAATGGAATGCCAGCCTGTTGCAACAGACTCAATACAGTAATGTGAACTTTATGGAATGGCAGTAAGTGGAAGACAGGAATCAACCCAAGACAAAATGCCATTCTACATCTATGGGCACACGCAAGCAATTATTCCACGACAGGGTGCTAGTGTATTGTAGATGGCACAAGGCAATAATAATCTGGTAATTGGATGCCAGTCTGTAACAAATGTTGAGTCTGCAGCCTTGGGTGAGATACCTGCTTATAGCCATGGGCACAAGATAACAGTCAGTTTTCAATGGTATGCCAGTTTACAGCAACAGACACAAGATATGAATCAGCATTTGATGGAATGCCAGGCATAGGACAAGAATCAGCCTTTGATGCCAGTCTAAAGCAAGACATGAGTCATCTCTCTACCAACTACTATAAGCAAACAGTGAGCTCTAGATGAGAGGCCAGACAGACATAATATAGGCATCAATTCAGGATGGGGTGCCAGTCTATAGAATGGATGCAAGGCTGAAATCAGCCCCAAGATAGAATGCTATCCTGCTGCAACCTGGCAATGTGACCATAGTGAAATACCAGTCTGTAGCAACAGGCCCGAGACAGGAATCCTCCCTAAACAAAATGGCACTCTGCACTAATGGGCACAAGCAAGGAATCAGTGCTTTGTCTAACTGCAATTAACACAGGACAATAAACATCCCTTAATGAGATGCCAGCCTACAGTGACAGAGTAATGCACACCTGATTACTGCGCTACTATTAATGAACACACAGGAATTAGCCTGGGGTCGGATGCCAGTTGATAGACAAGGATATAAGATAGGAGCCAGCCTTCAATGCAATAGGCACAAGATATGAATCATCATGGGATGGAATGCCAGTCTACAATAATGGGCACAGGACAGGAGTCATCCATGAATAACTAATAATAAAGGAATAAGTTGGTGAGTGTGTGAGAGAATGAAGTTAAAGCTGAGTGAATGAGTGAGAAAGAATACAAAAATTAAAACTTAGTGAGTGTGAATAAATGCACAAATGAAATTAAAACTGAAGGAGTGAATGTGGGAGTAATTGAGAGAGTGAATGAATGAAACTACGAATGAATGAATACAGTGAGTGAGTGAAAGAGCTAATGAGTGAGTGAGAGAGCCAATGAGTGAGTGAGTGAGTGAGAGAGTCAGCTAATGAGTGAGTGAGTCAGCAAGTGAGACAGTGAGCTAATGAGCGAGTGAGCGAGTGAATGAGTGAGCGAGTGAATGAGTGAGCGAGTAAGAGAGTGAGCTAATGAGCGAGTGAGCGAGTGAATGAGTGAGCGAGTGAATGAGTGAGCAAGTGAGAGAGTGAGCTAATGAGCGAGTGAGCAAGTGAATGATTGAGCTAATTAGTGAGCAAGTGGGAGAGTGAGAGAGTGAGTCAGCAAGTGAATGTGTGAGTGAGCTAATGAGTGAGTGAGTGAGTCAGCAAGTGAGACAGTGAGCAAATGAGTGAGTCAGCAAGTTAATGATTGAGCTAATGAGTGAGTAAGTGAGTGAGAGAGTGAGTGAGCTAATGAGTGAGTGAGCAAGTGAGAGAGTGAGTGAGTGAATGAGTGAGCGAATGAGAGAGTGAGCTAGCTAAAGAGTGAGTAAGAGAGTGAGCTAATGAGTGAGAGAGTGAGCTAATGAGTGAGTGAGAGAGCAAGTTAGCTAATGAATGAGTGAGTGAGAGAGAAAGCTAATGAGCGAGTGAGCTAATGAGTGAGCAAGTTAGAGAGTGAGTGAGTGAGAGATGGAGCTAATGAGTAAGTGAGTAAGAGAGTGGGCTAATGAGAGAGTGAGCTAATGAGTGAGTGAGAGAGTGAGCTAATGAATAAGTGAGTAAGAGAGTGGGCTAATGAATGAGCGAGCTAATGAGTGAGCAAGTGAGAGAGTGAGTGAGTGAGTGAGAGATGGAGCTAATGAGTAAGTGAGTAAGAGAGTGGGCTAATGAGCGAGTGAATGAGTGAGAGAGTGAGCTAATGAGCGAGTGAATGAGTGAGAGAGTGAGCTAATGAGTGAGTGAGAGAGCAAGTTAGCTAATGAATGAGTGAGTGAGAGAGCAAGCTAATGAGCGAGTGAGATAATGAGTGAGCAAGTTAGAGAGTGAGTGAGTGAGAGATGGAGCTAATGAGTAAGTGAGTAAGAGAGTGGGCTAATGAGAGAGTGAGCTAATGAGTGAGTGAGAGAGTGAGCTAATGAATAAGTGAGTAAGAGAGTGGGCTAATCAGAGAGCGAGCTAATGAGTGAGCAAGTGAGAGAGTGAGTGAGTGAGAGATGGAGATAATGAGTAAGTGAGTGAGAGAGTGGGCTAATGAATGAGCAAGTGAGAGAGTGAGTGAGTGAGAGATGGAGCTAATGAATAAGTGAGTGAGAGAGTGAGTGAGAGGGTGAGTGAGTGGGTGTATGCGCTGAACTTCTTTCTTGCTGGTGGTCCGCTGCTCCCACTGCCTTGCCTTTATTCCAGGATGTGCGCTGTCAGGAGGTCTCCAAGTCCAGAGAAGCCCCTCCTCCCGTGCACTGTGTGGTTCACAGCCATAGAACACTTGAGCAGAACGTCCTGTAATTTAGCACTTTATAAAGCTCTTGAAACACTTTGCTAGAGGCCGCCACTGTTTATAGACTTGTTAAAGCCTCTTGTAGTGGTTTCTTTGAAGCGCTTATTTTTTCGGTCGGCCCTTTCCATGCGCTGCTCACTTATTTTAGCAATTTGCTGCCTGGGCAGTTATTCCGTTTCCCTGCCGATAAATCAGAACTTGTGCCGTGCAGACCCCTGAGTCCACAGGCCCGCGTTTTAGCAGGCAGGTTGGGCATTTGGTTTTAATTGCTGCCGTTTAAGGCCCACCAAAATCAAAAGCACATGGTCCTCCCTCCACCTGCAACTAATTAGGGGGAAGTGCTACCAACTAACAAGGGTCGTGCGGCTCTGGAAGGAAAGAGACGACAGCTAAGTGGGGGGAGAGCGCAGGAGAGCGGGAGGCATGAACACCTGTGTGACACTGCGGAGCTGGGATTGCCTTTCAGCTGGAGCTGCGCCAGCTTGAGAAACACGCCATGACAGTCTGAAAAAGGCCAGATGGGGTGAGGGGGGGGGGGGAGAGGGATCGTAGAACTGCAGTGTCCTATGTGTGCTGTGGAAGCAACTTGGCTTATTCTATGAAATGCAGTTGTATTCTGCTGTGGGATTTGGTCTCTTTTTTACTACAAGTTATTATTTTTTTAAAGGGAATTCCAAAATAGTTGCATTAGCATTCCATCGATCTCCAGCCTGGGACCCCTTGAACTTCTCCTGTGTTTGTGAACTCAGTGACCGTCAGCTTTGCCTTTCTTGTGTGTGTCTGTGTGTCCATCCACTTTGTCATTCCCAAAGATGGTTCATCATAAACATTTTTAGTAATAAAATGCATTTCATTCCTCACTCGAACAGATGGTGCAGCACAGACATTAACAATGCTCTTATGAATCTAGTACCAAATGGAATACAACAGTGACATATGCATTGCATTTGTCTTTCCAACAGGTGGTCTATCCAAGACATTAACACTACTTTTATGAATCCCATACCAAATAGCATAAAACAGACATATGCACTGAATTTGTCATTCCAACAGGTGGTGCATCACACATATCTGTAGTAATAAAGTGCTTTACAGTTATAATTCCAATAGAGGGAGCTTCACAAAAATTAACTCTGCTTTTACAAATCCCATACCATATAGTGCATAACAGAGACAGACTGTATGCACTGCATGGTGCACTGCAAACGTTAACGTTGAACTCTATGTTGATTATTTAGATTTCTACCAATCTTAGATGGGTAGTGCAGCTAGTCAATAAATCAGTTAGTGAGGCAGTCAATCAATCAACCCCTCTACCTACCCATTCTCCCATCTAGCCATCCACCCATCTATCCAGCCCTCAATCAATTGGTAAATCAGTCAGTCAGTAAATTTATCCATTAACTAATTAATCAATCATGTGATCATTTCTTCTACATATCCATCCCACCATCCAACCATATATGTATTTATTCACCCTTCAATCAATCAATCAATCAATCAAAAAGTCAGTCAGTCAGCCACTCGATCTATCCACTAAACAATCTGTCAATCAATCCCTCTATGTTTCCATCCTCATATCCAACAATCCACCCATCTTCAATCAATAAATCAATCAATCAGTCCAGCAGTTAGTCAGTCAATACATGCATCCATCCACTGATGAATGAATCAATCAGTCAAATAAGCAGTGAGACCCTCTATAAACCAGTCCTCTTATCCAGCCATCCATCTCTTCATTTGCTGTTCATCAATCAATCGATCAACTAATCAGGTAGTCCATCAATCAGTCAATAAAATCCAAGCATCGTGGCTGAAGGAATCAATCAGTGAATCAATCAGCCCCTCTGCATTTCAGTCCTCCTATGCATTTGCTCTTTAGTCAATCAGTGAGTCACTTAATAACTCAAACAATCCTGCCATCCAACCATCTGCCCATCTATCCTCCCTCCAATCAATCAATGAATAAATCCATCCATAAACAAATTAATCAATCAGTCTTTCCTTCTACATATCCATCCTGCCATCCCAGTCATCCATCTATTGTCAATCAGTCTGTCAATCAGTCCATCAATGAGCTAATTAATCAATCAGTTGTGACAAGCTGCCCCGACACAGACAGACGGACACCATTTTCAAGTCCACCACACATTTATTTACAGTATATACAGTTCAATAAAGTGCACAAACCCAGTGCCTCCAGCACCAATCTCCCCCAAAGTTTAGGCTCTCACACTCTCTCTGCCTGCTCGTCAGGCCGCCTCCTCTCTCCTGCCTCCAAAACCTTGTCCACTCCTCACCCGACTCCAGTCCTTCTTTGCAGGGAGGCAGCCCCTTTTATAAGTGCCCGGATGGGCTCCAGATGATCCCCGACACTCCCTAGACACTCCCTTGTGTGGTGGAAGTGCCGGCTGTGTTCCCGGAAGCCCTCCGGGTGTTCCCAAACTTCTTCCCCCCAGTACTTCCTGGTGTGGTGGAAGTGTTGGGGTTCCGGGTCCTTCAGGCATGGGGGCGCCCCCTGGCGGAGACCACGGGCCCCTACAGGATTGGGCTTCCAAGCCCTGCACCCGTGGCCCTTAAAGGAACCAGGGCGGCCGCCCCCTCGTGGTCCGAAGGAGGAATGAGCCCTCCTCCTGTCCTCCTGGGCGTCCCGGCTGGGCACTACCCCCAGCCGCGTGCCACACAGTTTACCCAACAACCCCCCACCTATTCAAATAATTAGACAGTGAATCCGTTTGGCAGACCATCAATAAATCCATCCATTAGTCCATCAGCCATTCCTGCCACATATGAAGCAAGCTACATATTCATAATTTAATTTATTTATCAATCAACCCATCCACTAAATAATCAATCAGTCAATCCCTCCATATGTTCATCTTCTCACCCAGCCATCTATCGTCACTTAATCAATCCATCCATTTATTCATCCTTCAATCAATCAGTCATTCATCCCTCATTCTATCCACTCATCGACCAATCAGATAAATCAACCAGTCCATCTGTCTGTCTGTAGGCCTGTCAATCTAACCATCCATCTGCCTCTCCACCGGTCAATCAATAAATAAATCAATCCATTCCTTCATTCAACCAACTGTTCGCCCGTATGTCCACCTCTCCATCCATCTTACCAACCAGTCCCCCCATTAATCCACAGACCTTCGATTCTTCCATCTCTTTAATATCCCATTTGTAGCTTCTCCATATTCGAACTGCCCTCAAAGGCTTAGACCCCACTCAGTAAAGCTGTAGGAGTCCACCCTGAGGTGAAAACCACGTGCTGCTCGGGCACTACGTTGGCATCTGGGCATGTTCACACCCTAGGTCTTTGAGCGCGCTGACCCAGGGAGCCCTGGCACTGAGCAGGAGTAACCGCCAATGTTTATTGTTCTCGACGAGCAGCCCTGTTCAGTTTAGAGAAGTGAGGACTTAACTGTTGTTAAGCGATTAAAAGCGCGGAGCCTTCTGTCATCATGGCTCCAGACTCCAGACGGTTGATAACACGTGGGGATTGCGTTGTACAATAAGCAGGCCTCGGCGTCCTCACAGCCCGTGTCCCGGGGGGGGCGGCCCAGACAGAACGAAGGCAGACACTACATCAGAGCGCTAACATGAACGGTGGAGCCGCTGTCACTCGTGGAATGCGAACGAGTGCCCACTTCTGGAGCTGACCGCCAACCTGGAGTGTGTGCAGGCCAGGCTCCCGAGGGGTCATTTAACCAGGCTAAGACCCCCCCCACCCAACACGCTGTCAGGTTTATTATTACTTGTTGGCTTTTTGGGGACTTTATCGTAACATCTCCCATCTAGTATCTCAGATGCCCCCTTTAACCATTTGGTCTGGAGCCGGGGCTGAGCGTGTGCCATGCCCACCAGACATGTCTTTTACATGTCTGTGATGTGGAGAGATGGGGGGGAGTCGCTTGAGGGAGGGGGTGTATTTATTTATTTTTAATAGTAATGGGTAAGCATGAGAGGGGTTTGCTATAATGGTATAGAGTCCATTTTCAAATAGCATTATGATTCTGGTGGGGGGGTTACTGTTGGGTATTTTTGGTTAGGGTGCCCCCCCACTCCCCCAGTGCAGTTTCTTAAGTTTATAATAATCACAGATATCAAGAGAGAGAAGGAAAAAGTCTGGTAATTCCATGTGGAGTTTAAGAACCACCAACATTCCACCTTTATGTTATATAGCGCCTTTCTGTAGCAAATATTACCCTAAGAGGATTACAACTATGGGAACCTTGTACGTGAAATTTGTACTAATCAATCCACAGGCAGGTTAAAATACCTCAGATCACAGACTGACAGTTTTGTGCCGAAACCACTAGAGGGCACACTGCCCAGTCCATTCCAGTGTTTACCAAGCAGCACAAAAGCAGTGGGGCGGCACGGTGGCGCAGTGGGTAGCGCTGCTGCCTCGCAGTTGGGAGACCTGGGGACCTGGGTTCGCTTCCTGGGTCCTCCCTGCGTGGAGTTTGCATGTTCTCCCCGTGTCTGCGTGGGTTTCCTCCGGGCACTCCGGTTTCCTCCCACAGTCCAAAGACATGCAGGTTAGGTGGATTGGCGATTCTAAATTGGCCCTAGTGTGTGCTTGGTGTGTGGGTGTGTTTGTGTGTGTCCTGCGGTGGGTTGGCACCCTGCCCAGGATTGGTTCCTGCCTTGTGCCCTGTGTTGGCTGGGATTGGCTCCAGCAGACCCCCGTGACCCTGTGTTCGGATTCAGCGGGTTGGAAAATGGATGGATGGATGGACAAAAGCAGTGAGCAGCCATGGATGGGACACCCATTCAATACCCGGCACATGCCCACACACACTGACACCAGGCCAATGTAGCCTCCACACCTGGCTTCGGAAGGTGTCCTTCATTTACATTTACGTGTATTTGCTTAGCAGACTCGTTTTACAAACGAGGTCAACATAACTGTCTGGGGGACGGTTCGGGAACGAGTGTGACAGGGCAAGGGGACAACACTGATTGCCACAAGTGAACAAAATACAAGCGGGTGACAATTCCTAGCTTACAAAACCAAACAGCTAATATCAGTTAGACTGAAACTCACCAAACAAGAGGGTCTTCTCACATTTCTTCAGCACATTGACGGAGTCAGCAGTTTGGATGGAGGTGAGCAGATTGTTCAGCCATCTAGACTGAGATTTGATACCATCAAATCACCAGACGCCATTCATCAGCAGACCTGAGTGGTCGAGAAGGAGCAGAGGACCTCGCTGGTGGCTCCATATATATAAGCAATGACTAATGTAGTGACATGAAGAGAGAAGAGACATGTGCCTACCTGGGCTTGTGGAACGTCAGATGTGCCACTGTGTTTGGATTCATCAGTTTGGTAGCATATGCTGGTACCCCTGCCAGTAGAGACTGCAGTAGTGCAGACGTGACAAGGCCAAAGCCTGGACCTGGAGTTGTGCTTCACACTCTGTCAGACACGGTGTGACCTAGTGCGTGTTGTATACTGTACAGTGAATCTGCAAGACCCAGAGACCATTGCAACATGTTGAGTGAAGGTCAGGTGGTTATCAATCATCACCCTAAGACTGCGTAATGAGCTGAGCTAAACATAAAAAAAGATGGAGAAACTGGGATAGCAAGAAGGTGTGACTTTGCCAAGTTGAGCTGGAGATGGTGTTCCTTCATCACTAAGACATACACAGACTATAGTGGATGCCATGTGGTCCTCTGGAGGGAACAATAAAATAGAAACAGTTGTGTATCATCAGCTGAGCACTGGTAAGAAGAACCATGGGCCCAGGTGAGCAGATGTACAGAGAAAACAGGAGATGACCCAGCGCCAATCCCGTGCTTGCCTTGTTTCTCCTTGCCAGTACTCATGGTAGCATCTACCCGAGAAATAGGACTCAGACCACCTGAAGGCAGCCCCAGTGATGCCAAGGTCAGAGAGGGTTGCAAGGAGGATCTAGTAGCTGACCATGTCAAAGTCAGAGGAGAGATCTAGCAAGATGAGGACAGATGACACGTTGGTAGCTCTAGCTGGCCATAACATATGGACAATGAGAAATTTTGGTGAAATGGTCCCTCTTAAAGCCTCCCTAATTAGTCATCAAGCAGGCTGTCCTGTACAAGAAAGGTAAGACTTGTTTAGAGTTAGCAGGTTCAAGTGTGGGAGGAAAGCACAGAGCCCGCACAAAAATCCACAACACACAGGAAGAGAGGGCCAGCTTCACAAAGATGGTGACAGTGGTGGGATTTGAACCCGGGATCCTGCATCACTGAGCTCCTTGGGTCAGTTTAGTTAAATGCATTCATTCAACATTTCAACCACTTGTTGGATTTAGGGGAAAAGAGGAACTGGAGGACCCCACCATGGACTTCAATTTGTCAAATTCATACTTAACCTTGCAGGTTGGATTAAGAGCTCTCAGTTGACTTTAGGACATTGAAGGAATCCAGACCACTGGAGACAACCTACATAGACATGGAGCAATTGAGCATACTCCATGAAGAGTGAGCAGCTGGTTAATCAAAGTCCCAGCATCAGTATGGCAACAGTTCCAAATATTGTACTAATACATCTGCTCTGTTATTGATACACACCGTCTGTCTGTCGGCTCTGTCATTGATACATGATGTCTGTCTGTCTGATCTGTCATTGATATGTGATGTCTGTCTGTCTGATCTGTCATTGATACGTGGTGTCTGTCTGATCTGTCATTGATATGTGCTCTCTGTCTGTCTGTCTGTGTCTGATCTGTCCTTAATACGTGATGTCTGTCTGTCTGCTCTGTCATTGATACGTGATGTCTGTCTGTCTGATCTGTCATTGATATGCACTGTCTGTGTCTGATCTGTCATTGATATGTAATATCTGTCCGTCTGCTCTGTCATTGATATGTGACGTCTATCCGTCTGCTCTGTCATTGATATGCAGTTTCTGCCTGTCTGTGCCTGATTTGTCATTGATATGTTATTGATATATGCTGTCTGTCTGTCTGTCTGTGTCTGATCTGCCATTGATACGTGATGTCTGTCTGTCTGATCTGTCATTGATATGTGCTCTCTGTCTGTGTTTTGATCTGTCATTGATATGTGATGTCTGCCTGTCTGCTCGGTCATTAATACAGTGGTGTGAAAAACTATTTGCCCCCTTCCTGATTTCTTATTCTTTTGCATGTTTGTCACACAAAATGTTTCTGATCATCAAACACATTTAACCATTAGTCAAATATAACAGCAGTAAACACAAAATGCAGTTTTTAAATGATGGTTTTTATTATTTAGGGAGAAAAAAAATCCAAACCTACATGGCCCTGTGTGAAAAAGTAATTGCCCCCTTGTTAAAAAGTAACCTAACTGTGGTGTATCACACCTGAGTTCAATTTCCGTAGCCATCCCCAGGCCTGATTACTGCCACACCTGTTTCAATCAAGAAATCACTTAAATAGGAGCTGCCTGACACAGAGAAGTAGCCCAAAAGCACCTCAAAAGCTAGACATCATGCCAAGATCCAAAGAAATTCAGGAACAAATGAGAACAGAAGTAATTGAGATCTATCAGTCTGGTAAAGGTTATAAAGCCATTTCTAAAGCTTTGGGACTCCAGCGAACCACAGTGAGAGCCATAATCCACAAATGGCAAAAACATGGAACAGTGGTGAACCTTCCCAGGAGTGGCCGGCCGACCAAAATTACCCCAAGAGCGCAGAGACGACTCATCCGAGAGGTCACAAAAGACCCCAGGACAACGTCTAAAGAACTGCAGGCCTCACTTGCCTCAATTAAGGTCAGTGTTCACGACTCCACCATAAGAAAGAGACTGGGCAAAAAACGGCCTGCATGGCAGATGTCCAAGACGCAAACCACTGTTAAGCAAAAAGAACATTAGGGCTCGTCTCAATTTTGCTAAGAAACATCTCAATGATTGCCAAGACTTTTGGGAAAATACCTTGTGGACTGATGAGACAAAAGTTGAACTTTTTGGAAGGCAAATGTCCCGTTACATCTGGCGTAAAAGGAACACAGCATTTCAGAAAAAGAACATCATACCAACAGTAAAATATGGTGGTGGTAGTGTGATGGTCTGGGGTTGTTTTGCTGCTTCAGGACCTGGAAGGCTTGCTGTGATAGATGGAACCATGAATTCTACTGTCTACCAAAAAATCCTGAAGGAGAATGTCCGGCCATCTGTTCGTCAACTCAAGCTGAAGCGATCTTGGGTGCTGCAACAGGACAATGACCCAAAACACACCAGCAAATCCACCTCTGAATGGCTGAAGAAAAACAAAATGAAGACTTTGGAGTGGCCTAGTCAAAGTCCTGACCTGAATCCAATTGAGATGCTATGGCATGACCTTAGGTATCTATCTATCTATCTATCTATCTAAAAAGGCGGTTCATGCTAGAAAACCCTCAAATAAAGCTGAATTACAACAATTTTGCAAAGATGAGTGGGCCAAAATTCCTCCAGAGCGCTGTAAAAGACTCATTGCAAGTTATCGCAAACGCTTGATTGCAGTTATTGCTGCTAAGGGTGGCCCAACCAGTTATTAGGTTCAGGGGGCAATTACTTTTTCACACAGGGCCATGTAGGTTTGGATTTTTTTTTCTCCCTAAATAATAAAAACCACCATTTACAAACTGCATTTTGTGTTTACTTGTGTTATATTTGACTAATGGTTAAATGTGTTTGATGATCAGAAACATTTTGTGTGACAAACATGCAAAAGAATAAGAAATCAGGAAGGGGGCAAATAGTTTTTCACACCACTGTATGTGTAGTCTGCCTGTCTGTCTGATCTATCATTGATATGCACTGTCTGTGTCTGATCGGTCATTGATATGTTATCGATATATGCTGTCTGTCTGTCTGTGTCTGATCTGCTATTGATACGTGATGTCTGTCTGTCTGATCTGTCATTGATATGTGCTCTCTGTCTGTGTTTTGATCTGTCATTGATATGTGATGTCTGTCCATCTGCTCTGTCATTGATATGCAGTGTCTGCCTGTCTGTGCCTGATTTGTCATTGATATGTCATTGCTATATGCTGTCTGTCTGTCTGTCTGTGTCTGATCTGTCATTGATATGCACAGTCAGCCTATTTGTAAGCTCTATCATTGATATGCACTGCCTGTCCGTGTTTGATCTGTCATTGATATATGCTGCCTGTCTGTCTGTGTCTGATCTTTCATTGAAATGCGCTGTCTGTCTGTCCAGATCTGCCTTCTCACAGATATTCAGACACTGAGCTAACATTAGAACTCTCCTCCTTTGAAAGTCATCAGCCACTATTACTTATGCAGTTTCTGTAATAAAGTTACATTTGCTAAATCCTTCCAATTTACCAAGGGCGAAGTGGAGCTCAGGGGGACGTGGGGTGCAGCTCCAGAAACTATCTGTGGAGGAGTGCTGGAGTGGATGGGTGGTGGAAAGGCGGATCCCACAGGGGGAAGGTGACCAGCTCTCTGTGGGACAACACAGTAATACCTGATGGATGCTGAGAACTGGAAATATAAACTGAAGAATTATAAATCTATAGATATCTGATGTTTTTTGGCTGGATCTGAAACTTAATTTCAGCTTTTATCTCACCCATTTCTTTGTGTTCCTCCTCTATGTGTGTTTTGATGTGAGGGAGAAGCTCAAATTCTCAGTCGTGTCTTGCTGATAAACACAGTCATACATTTTATCTACCAGATACCGAGAACAAAGTACAAACGTTTAACAATGCGAGGCCAGAAGCAAAGTCTGGCTTCCTAAATTCTTAGGCAGTGATGTTTCTACTCAGCAGCACCCCATGTGCCTGACGGCTGGACGGTGTTTTGTCAGCTGGTGCTTGTCTTAAGTTTGATAAGTGGGAAAGCAAGTCGTCCACCTCGGTTCTGTTTATTTATACCACTAATATCCTGTAGGGGGCACCGTGGGCTTTCACTACAGCTTGTTATCAGGAGGCCCGAAATCCAAAGGGAAAAGCCTGCGGACATCAAACTGTACGAGAACGGCAGGCTAACTCGGGATAAAAGCGGAGCTGGCATTGAGCACTAAAAGATCAAAATAAAACAGACAGACCTCAAGTAGATACAGGACATGAAATGCAGCGCCTTCAGAAAGTCTACAGACTTCACATCTTCTTATGTGGCGGATTTGTGCTAAAATCATTTCAATTCATTTTTCCGCTATATCAAGCAAGTTCAAGTTCAAGTTCAAGTAGGCTTTATTGTCACTTCAACCATATACAGTTAGTACACAGTGAAACGAAACAACGTTCCTCCAGGACCAAGGTGCTACATGCAACATAAATTACAACATAAATTAACAGAAAAACTAAACTAGCTAACTAAGAAATGTGCAAACAAAAGCAACAAAGTGACAGTGTGACAAAAACACAAACGTAACATAATAATAAGGTGTTGTGGTGATGAGTTGAGGTAGTGGAGAAACAGTAAACATTCCTTAGTGTAGCAGCAAAAATTAGGAAGTAAAGAAGTTAGTGCAAAAAGTTGTCCAGTAATGGATATTGTGCAAAAAAAGCATTGACAGGTTGGTGTATACGATAGTTTGGTAGTGTAGGTCAGTGTGTTTGCGCTTGTGTTGATTAGTCAGTCCAATCTCAATGTTTTGAGGTAGTTGAGTTAAGCTAAGTGATAATGTTTGTGTGTGTGTGTGTGTGCATGCGTGTGTGTGTGTTTATCAGTCCAGTCCCTTTTTGTTGAGGAGACGGATGGCTTGTGGAAAAAAGCTGTTGCACAGTCTGGATGTGTGTGCCCGAATGCTTCGGTACCTTTTTCCAGATGGCAGGAGGGTAAAGTGTGTGTGAGAGGGATGTGTCCGATCAGCCACAATGCTGGTGGCTTTGCGGATGCAGCGTGTGGTGTAGATGTCTTCAATAGAGGGGAGAGAGACCCCGATGATCTTCTCTGCTGTCCTCACTATCCGCTGTAGGGTCTTACGGTCCGATATGGCACAATTCCCAAACCAGACAGTGATGCAGCCGCTCAGGATGCTCTCGATAGTTCCTCTATAGAAGGTGGTCAGGATCGGTGGTGGGAGCTGGGCCTTTCTCAGTCTTCTCAGAAAGAAGAGACGCTGTTGGGCTTTCTTGTGTAGGGAGCTGGTGTTGAGGGACCAGCTGAGGTCCTTCTCCAGGTGGACGCCCAGGAATTTGGTGCTGTCGACGATCTCCACAGAGGAGCCGTTGATGCTCAGCGGAGAATGGTCGCCACTCAAAATCCCAGGATGACGGAGCGAAAACCGAATTTTAGGAATTTTTGCAAATTGTTTTTTTAAAGATAACAAAATGGCTGCAACATAACACAATGTGGGAAAAAAGTGAAGGGGTCTGTCTATTTTCTGAATCCACATAATCAGCCCACCCGATTCCTGGACAGGGACGTTAAATCAATTTTATATAGTGCCTTTCACATCTATCTACTTATTTTATATAGCGCCTTTCAGATCTATTGGTCTGTTTTATATAGTGCCTTTTACATCTATCTATCGTCACACCAGAAAGTCTTGAGGAGCCCATAGTGAACGTTGGGGAGTCTGTTTGGCTACCCTGTTTAATGAAAGAATCACAAAAGTATTGTGGCTTGTAACCGAAAGAAAAGTTGGCCAATCCAGCCTTTCAAAGTATTAAAAAGAAGAAGAAAAAAACAGCAACGAAAGTTTTTAAATCAGACAATAATTGAGGCACGCCTTGTTTCAGGCAGCTTCGAAGATCCTTCCACTTCAGCATCCTGGGTCGAAATGGGGCGTGGTACGCCAGGCACGCCCTCTTATAATTGGTCCTGCACGAGAGGGGCGGGTCCATCTCAGGACTCCGAGGGCGGAGACAGAAAACAGTTCGCAAAAGTGCCTCCTGTCTGTTTCAGGTGGAATCGCTTACCTTGCTGATGCCCTGAAGGTATTCCCCAGGCACACACACGTGGCACTGTTTTATATGGCACTTACATTTATTTGGCCAATGCAGCAACTTAAAACGTTCGAGATACAATTGGTTACATTTCTATTGCTTTTTCCAAATTGGAGCACAGGTGGGTGAAGTGACTTGCTATGGGGTCACACAGTGTCAGTGGGAGGATTTGAACCCACATCCTCAGAGCTTGAAGTCCATAGCCTTAACAACTGCATCACACTGCCTGCCTGCCTGCCACACCTGTTTGTCCAACTGCTTTATGTAGTGCCTTTCACATCTATTTTTTATCTATTTATCTACTGCAGGGTATGGAAGGCCAAAACAACTTCTCCCAGCCATCCAAGAACAGTTTGGTGACCAGCATGACGGAGCATCGGGCCATAAGGCAAAAGTGATAACTAAGTAGCTCGGGGAACAAAACATCGAAATTTTGGGTCCATGGCCAGGAAACTCCCCAGACCTTAATCCCATTGAGAACTTCTGGTCAGTCCTCAAGAGGCAGGTGGACAAACAAAAACCCACCAATTCTGACAAACTCAGAGCATTGATTATGCAAGAATGGGCTGCCATCAGTCAGGATTTGGTCCAGAAGTTGATTGTCAGCATGCCAGGGTAAATTCTTGAAAAAGAAAGAAGGGCCAACACTGCAAACATTGACTATTTGCATAACCTTAATGTAATTGTCAATAAAAGCCTTTGAAACTAATACTGAAGTATAATGACAAGCATTTCATATCACAGAAACATCTGACAAAAAGATCTAAAAACACTGAAGCAGCAAACTTTGTGAAAACCAACACTTGTATCCTTCTCAAAACTTGTGGCCACGACTGTAGAGTTTATTTTAACCAGAATCAAATAGCACTCATCCAGATGCTCCATTTCAAGTCCCCCATCCGCCTCTCTCTTATATAGCGCTTTCCACTGTCTGCATGTCGATTAGCACATACAAGTAAGAACTGTACTCTGTACACGTGACAATAATGACCTTGTAAACTTATTTTAAATGTTGCCTTTTATTTCTCCGACGAGATTTCTATCCACACTGGTGAAAATGGAATTTGCAAGATTATCAAATTTAGCATAAATCATGACACTGATTAGTAACCAAATGACTACACTTGTGACACACTGGGATGGCTTGTCTTGCAAAAGTATTAGTAAGTCACATGTCCACCATTAGCTGAATGGGAGACTCAGACATGACAAGTGGGAAGTCACTAAGTGTCTGGATATCTGGCATTGAGCAGTTCGATGATCTTGAATGGTCAGCTGCAGTTGTGGCCGGCGAAGGGCAGAATCCAGACGTCCTACAAAGCTCCATTCATGTTGGGCCGACTTTAAGACGGGGAGCGGGAAACCAAATCAGAGCGAATCAGATTGTCTTTACATGCAGTGCAATATGTCATGAAACGCGTAGTCACTAAACTCCAACGACTGTGCCTTTATGAAGAACGAGGGGGTTCTGCCCACTGCTCGCTTCCCGCGCCAACCCCCGGGCGAGCGCTACACGCTAGCCACTTCACAGCTCTGCCGTTCATGTGTGGGGAAGTGAATGTACAATTTAAACAGATTGTTATTTGCATGGGAATTGTTACATATACTGTACATAATACACTGTAGACCTAACTATTTTATATTACAGTGAGTAATTAACCATAATAGAAAATATTAAAATGTAATAAATTGAAAGAAAATTATGTTTCATGTTGCGTTAGATGTTTTCATTCTGTTTGTGTCTTCGAAATTAACATGCAAATACTTTTTAAACTTACACTTTTACTATAAAATTTCAGGAAAAACAATATTTGGAATTAACTTTTCGCCAATATCGCTTTGAATTTTGATTCTGTGTTTGGAGTTACATTGTGACAATGCAACGTGTAACTGCCCGTGAGTGAATATCGTTTCTTTCTCTCTAATAAATAAACCAACTTTTTCGAATGTTTGTTCTTGTGATCTGTTAATTGTCATAGCAAAAGCTATTCTAACGGGAAACTGTATTTAACGTTTTAATACGAATGGCATATCAAGATCTCCTTTGGGGTCTAATGTTTTCCGCTGAAGATGTACTACATTACCTTTCTTGTCGTCTTTTAAAATTTTACATGTCAGAATTATTCAACTAATTTTGAATACAACTAACCTTGTCTTATTGCACAGCCCATCATTCATACATAAATTACGCAGTAACATTACGATACGTCCTTCTTTCAACAGTAATTCAGCCGGTGGAAGACCAGATGGTGTTAACGGTTGTAGATATTCTTCGTGAATTTGTAAATTGAGGTTTTCATCTTCCGCACTATCACCACCAACTGTTTCAGTATAGTCTATTGATACGCATTTAACTAATTTGCCCTGTAACCGATCGACAATTTTCACGTAAATTTGTTTGACTTCATCGTTTCTCAGTACTAGGATTGCCCGTGTACTCATTTCTTCTGTTGATAACCCTTCGGGATGTAATTCTTCATTAAGATTTGGACATAATACGTCTTCTTTTATTGGGAACTTAAAGTGAGGAAAACATAAAAATTTATAAGAGCTGAGAGCGCAGGAACTGTGTCTGACAAAAGCATTCACACAAATGAGAGGTGAGAGGACCGCGGGCGTGGGCCGTGAACCGGAAATGGTTGAAAGGAGGGCGGGACTTGATAAAATCACTTGGCAAAAGTCTCGTCTCCTCTCAAAAGATTTTTTTTTTTTTTATAATAGAGAGATTTAAAAGGACAATAATCTCTCTATTATAATAAAAAAAATCTTGGGTCGAGACATGATTTTCTCAGAGACCCTTTAACGTCCCAGGAGACAAGGCAGTGAGACAAAATGACAGCTGCTGTACAGGCTTTTAAATGTTCGATGCGGTGTGCGACATGCAGATCATGCAGCAGCAGCTAATCGAGCATAGAGGATTTTATTGGAATGTATTTGTTTCCCATTGTATCACCGTTTAAAAGGGGGGTTTCGGAGGCGCGACCTCTTCACAACATGAACGGCAGATACACGAAGTGGCTGGCACGTAGTGCACCCGGCGGTGGGGGGGGGGGGGGTTTAGGGGGGCGTGGGAAATAACTCATTCACTACAGCTTTATTACTGGCAAATATCAAGAAATAAAAAATGAATGAAAATGAATGAAATGAAAATAACAATCTCTTTAAATTGTATATCAAACCCGGGGGTGGGCGAGCAAAGCGAGCAGGGGGCGGAGGCCCCTAGTAACTTTATAAATATCAAAAATCATTAATAGAATTATTTAGTTACACACTGAAGATGCAGATGGACTGTGGACAGGAGCTCCTCCTCAGTCTCACTCTCCAGGTTTACCCAACGCACCACAGAAACAACACCATCGTTGGGAGGGCTGGCATCAATGATCATTTTCTTTGCCCTGGCCCGACATCACTTGGTGTAATGATGTCCCTACAGTTACAGAATGCACACCCGGTGATGTGTTCAGCAGACCCCACCTCTCTCTGCACTTTGCAAACCAGGCAGAAATAAGTCCTGTCAGAATACTTCCGATGGTGGATTTGTAGAAGTTCTTTAGTATAGCTGGGAGGGCACTGTGAAGTCCCTGGGGAGTCTGAGGTGGTAAAGACGTTATTGGGTGTTCTTTACCAAGGTATCGAGGTGCTTGAACCAAGTGAGGTCCTCTGTGATGTGAACACCGAGGAATCTGAAACTGTCCACCCTCTCTACCAGAGTGTTGTTAATACTGAGGGGCTGCTGGTGACTCTGCTGCCTTCTCCCAAAGTCCACAATCAGATCCGTTGTCTTGCTATCAGTCAGGAGTAGACCGTTGTCCTGACACGAGTATCGGTGGCCACTAAATATCTGTGATGTTCCAAGTTACTTCCTTAGTGATGATGGCAGAGTGTGGCTGCATGTTACTAAACCTCACCAACTATGGAAAAACCTAGTATGACACATCTTTCAAGTTTCTGGAAAATTGAGAAAATGATGTCACCCCTCTCTTGATTTCATTTTTCCTGAGCTTCACATACTACCATATTGTTTTTTTCAAAAATCAATAACACCTGCCATTTAAACCACGCAGTCGCAGCATTTAAGTCATGTGAGTATAATCTGATGTTTTCATTGGTAGGCAGTCTTTCCTCATTGGTCAGTAGAGTAGCTAAGTTGCAGTATGTAAAATACTGTTTTGACAGATAGGGGGCGCTGTCGTCCCCGTGAACCCTCAGCTCACTCGTCAGATACCAGATAAAAGTCCAAATATTAAATTTATTATTATAAATCAGTGCAAAAAGCACCCTCCACTCCACAATACTCCAATAAATCACAATACACAATCAATAAACAATCCTCCACTCCCAGCAGCTCAGTCACCCTTCCTCCCAACTCGGCGCAACTTGCTGGGTTTTCCCAGAGTCCTTTATAGTCCTTGACCCGGAAGTGCTTTTTTCTCTCAGTCCACATGATTTCATAACACTTCCAGGTCAGGTGAAAACTCCTTCTTTTCTTCATCCCAGAAGTACTTCGTCAATTCCATTCCCATGATTAGAAAGTACTTCCGGGTTGTAATAAAAATCCTCATGCCTTCCTGCAGCGTCCCCTGTAGGCCCCCATGGTATCCCTGTGATGTAAAACTCCACTGTCCATGATGCCCTGCTGGAACTCGGGGCACCTCCATGTTGCAAGAAGGGCTCCACCTGGCGGCATGGGGGGTATTGGCCGGGATGAACTGCCGGCCATATACCACACTGTGTACATCTCCTTCCATCGTGCTATAACCAGAATGAAGACATATTTGGCCATGACCACTACCTTATAACATCAGGAAAGACCGAGAAACTCCAAAAAGTAATAAAAACAAACTCAATTTTGAAAAAAAATGGCAGTTACTAGTTTTTTCCATTGCACGTGAGAAAGAGCAGGGCGCTTTATGCCCCTTATAGAAACCCTTTGCTGTCACCTTATGGCCGAGAGGAGACCACCAGGACTTCTGCCAGTTGCCCAATGACCTCTCAATTAGTTTGGTGGCTTTGGAGTTGTTACTTCTCTGGGACACCCTTTGAATAAGCAGGGCATTCTGTCCTGTGATCATGGGTGTCAAAGTGGGGGGAAAAAGGGGTAATGATTACCCAGGGACTACTGGGTGGAGGAGGGGGTCCCTTGAAGCCGGGAATGAAATGTTTGTTATCAAGAGGAAGGGGCCCATAGAGACTGCTTATGTAAAAGGACCCAGAGTCCTGTGGTACACCCCTGGCCGTGATAACACCCGTTTATTTACACTGACGCTTGACAGGGGTCTCTAGTCACTAGTGTGACTTTCGCTTTTAAAGTTCTTGATGACATCCTGATCCCATCACGTGTGTTCTGTTGCTTTTGCCGTGCTTGTGTTAAGATGTTATGAATTTTCTTTAGGTCTTTGTTATCTTGAGTTTTACATATTACTTTCTTTATCATCATCATCATCATCACTACCCATTGTTTTCCTTTGCTTCTTTTTTTTCTTGCCATGCCTGGTTGCTGTAACTGCCATCTTCTATTGAGATGCTACTTTCTTGTTCTTTGTTGTCCCAAGTTTCACTTCTGATTCCCATCAAGACGCCATTGATCTCTTCAAATCGAAACTTCCTTGATCTGCACAGCAAGTTCTGGCTTAGAAAAAGAAGTTAGAACAGCTCTTTCGCTTCCCTCTTTCCAAACTACAAAGTGCAAGTCTGTCAGTTTTGTCTGACAAACGCAATCACGGTGCCATTTGTGCATCCTCTGCCTGCTTCTAACCAACTTATCAAGTTCTACTATGAAGAGAACCAGGGACAGTCCCATGAATTCAATGCTGGGAAAGGGAAACTCCACACGGGACACCAGTCCAGATCAAAACACAGAAACTCCAACACATAAGAGAACACAAGAACGAGAGGAGAGCATCCAGTCCGTTAAGTCAATAACGCATTCAAGAGTCGTCAAGAGTTCTGCTTCAAGCACAAGACTCTGACAACACGGCCATGAGCTTGGCAGCACGTCTTTGGGGTTTGGGAAGAAAGCCATGTGGACGTGAGGAGAACGTGCAGACACCACGGAGTGGGTGATACAATTGTCATGTATAATATAATATAATATAATATAACTAGCCGACGCCCTAAGAATAGGAACGGAAAACGGTGAGAAAGGAATTCAGAAATCAAGAAGAAATAAATACTTCTTGAAAGACGCAGTTGTGAATAGGTGTTTTGGTGGAGACGACAGATAATGAGCCGAAAGATCTAACCCTAGAAAAAGCCACGTACAACTGACCATGGCTGAAGACTGGTACTCCAGATGTTGCCATGTATTGATAGTACTCCTGACTTCTTGTGATAAGTCGACTATATACAAAACAGAAGGGGGGGAGTCAGTTGCCCTCATTTTCTCTGCACTGAAGGGAAGGTGACACAGTTAGCAACGGCACCCCCTCTCATTGTGGAGTGGTGAGGAGCTCAGAAGGCGATTCTGTAATGGCTCATGGGTGACAGTAGCTAAACACAACCCACGAGGAGACAAAATGACGTACTCTTAGAAAAAAAAGCTGTAATCCAGTGACGCGATGAAATTGTTATCCAAAGTAGATAAGAAAACAAGATAGGCTACCCGCAGTCTTAGATGCGATCTCACTCTTGGCATGTACAGAATTTTGTGTGGGCTGATAATGGTGTCCTGCCATCAGCTCTGGTGCTGCCCTGCTGCCTGATGGGAATTGTAGTCCTTACAGAGGCTCTGATTTTTTGGTTGCCTCTCCTCCATTACAACCCTTCAATCTTAAAATGCCATATAGCCTGTATTTTAGGGTGGTCCAATACGTCTTCAACTACGGGTTGTGACGTGATGTCTGAACTTGAGTCACGATGAGTTGTGAATTGCAATACTCCTGAATGAGAAAGGCTTGCAAATCCTTGTGATGGGTCGCCACTTGCAAGGGCAAAACAATCCCCCTGGATGACAATCAGCAATGATTCTCCAAAGGGGAACTGGATGAAGCTCTGCGGCAGTTCCACAAGGGAGATGGATGCCCTGGATGATTTGCTGCAGTGATTGGGGGTCGTGAAGACACGCAAAAGAGAAAATTGGGTTGTGAGAAAAAAAGGTAGACCTTCGGCTAAATACATGCAACATTTTATTAAGTCCAGTCGAGCGGTTTGGTTGATTCGTGAATAACATTTTTTTTTTTTTTTTAAGATCACATAACAAAATTTTATTTTACATGATTTTTACATTGAAATGCGTGGTTTTTGGAAAATGAATAAAGGAATGAATGAGTATATTTTCCCTAAATATGACTGATGTCATGAGATTTATACTTTTGATTTTAGACACTTTCTACTGATTACTTATTCCTCATCATTATGTGGACATGAAAGGTCTTTCTAGTTAATGCGAAAAGCTTTCAAAAGGTGGACTGTAACAGATGTTGTTGCTGAAATTAATTCTATTTTATCAGCTCTTAACGGACATTAATGGACTGACACTTTGATCCAAAGCGACCTACATATCTTGAATCTATATAATAATAATAATACAGTAATAATAATTACATTTATATAGCGCTTTTCTCAGTACTCAAAGCGCTATCCACACAGGGAGGAACCGGGAAGCGAACCCACAATCTTCCACAGCCTCCTTACTGCAAAGCAGCAGCATATAGCAGGACTGCCACTTTGATAGTACTAACATTTTGTTCCAAAGCAACCTACATATCTTAGGTCTACATAGTGGCATTGACACTTTGATCCAAAGTGACCTACATATCTTGGGTGTACATAGTGGCACTGACACTTTGATCCAAAGTGACCTACATATCTTGGGTGTACATAGTGGGACTGACACTTTGATCCAAAATGACCTACACATCATGGGTCTATATAGCAGGACTGACACCTTGATAGTACTGACATTTTGTTCCAAAGTGACCTACATTGCTTGGGTCTACATAGTGGGACTGACACTTTGATCCAAAGTGACCTAATATCATGGGTCTACATAGCGGCACTGACACTTTGATCCAAAGCAACCTACATATCTTGGGTCTACATAGCGGGACTGACACTTTGATCCAAAGCGACCTACATATCTTGGGTCTATATAGTGGGACTGACACTTTGATCCAAAGTGACCTACACATCTTGGGACTACATAGTGGGACTGACACTTTGATCCAAGGTGACCTACATGTCTTTCATCTACAGCACAGTTGTCTGCTCATATCTTCAATGGCTGGTGGTCAGGCCGGTGAGGTGGACCCACAGAGAGTAAGTGGCGGACACTGAGCCATCAGCCTTGTAAAGCTCAGGCCAGTGCCTTGAACGCTGTGTCACCTTCACGCCTCTCACAAAGCAGACAACGATGCCGTCTAAGACACATCTAGTGGGCGAGACGGCATGCAAAGCTGTGCTGTACACTGCAATTATCCTGGGTAACATTATTTCCAAAAATGTGCCAAATGCTTACCTTAATTAGATAAAATTACAACCTTAGAAAATAGCAATTAGCATAAGTTTAATTATTTATAAGCGCTTACACAGGTTTACTCAAATATTTGATAAAAGATTCTACAAAACTTTACAAATTTGTGACTACACCGGATTTAAAAACTTACAGGAAGCTTTCCAAAAGCTTGATTCATTTATACGACAGTTTATTCACACAAACAACAGTTTTTGGGTTCATTTATTTGCAGAACAGCACCCAACCACAACTTCCTGATACATGCCATTGTTAACAAAAGATTTACAAAGGAACTGGAAGATTAGATCAGATTGGTAAAGTTTATTCAGTCTTTATATTTACACTAGCTATGTTACCTGTATTGGAAGAAACTTTAAAATCTGACATCTCTTGCCCTAAATGTACCTTCCTCATGTGCCTTTCCTCGGTATCTATGTGTCTCTCATCCTTTGTTGCTCGTCTCCTGTCTGTTTTATACTTCCGGTCTTTAGGCAATTTGTGTTTCATCTTGTTAGTGTTTAGCAACCCAATGACGCTTGGTAAGTTTTTAAATTTTAAATCCTTTTTTGTAAAGAAAATGTCACAATCAGAAATTCAAATTCACATCACTTCTCGGTGTGTCAACCTCCCTTGCCAGGCGCTTCCAGTCTTGACTGTGTTAGACTAAGCAACAAAAGCAAAAACTGACCAAAGCCAAACTGACCAATCACATTCCTCAGAACAACTGGACACAAAACCACACAACAGACAGAGAGGACCACTTAATCATACAGCAGACTGCAACATTCATAGAAGTCCTTTACAAAAAGGCACCAATACAGTCTATAGAAATAATGAACAGACACCACATCCCGGGCTGATTCCTGCCTTGTGCTCAATTTGGGTTAGACAGCACCCGTCCCGTGAATTTGTACAGGATAGAGGGAATTTGAGACGCTTATGTAAAGTATGCCAAGTTGCTGTGCAAAACAAGCTGAAGAAATATGAAATACATAGGTCTAGGCATTTTATGAATGTGTTATTCCCAATACAGAACCATGAGGAGCATCAGGAAGAAGGTAGAAATAGACTCTGAACGTGATGCCAGTCTATCAGAGGTCACCTTAGAGGCACGGACTAATTTAACGCACACGCTATTGAGGCTTTAGGAGGACACTGGAGAGTCCAAAGACAAAGAGCAGACTCTGCAAAGACAGGAATTGATCTCAGAATACAATTGTGCAAAAAGACCTCCTCCTTAGCACCACCAAGACAAGAATAAACAAGCAAAGCATACTGAATGGAATGGAAGACAAAGTTAGTAGAGAGCACACTACAGACAGATGTTGCATTATAACTGTGGATTTTAATTTCTTGTTTTCGATAGATAGATAGATAGATAGATAGATAGATAGATAGATAGATAGATAGATAGATAGATAGATAGATAGATAGATAGATAGATAGATAGATAGATAGATAGAAAGGATATAAATTTTAGCATAGTAAGTAGGATAAGATAGATATTAATTTTAGCGTAGTAGGTAGGATAAGATAGACAGACAGATATTAATTTTAGCGTAGTAGAGTAATGGGGATTGTGGAAGAGAGGTGAAAAAGAGAGTGCAGGCAGAGTGTCAGGAGTAATTTGTGACAGATGGGTATCAGCAAGAGTGAAAGGGAAGGTCTACAGGACAGCAGTGAGACCAGATGTGTTATATGGGTTAGAGACGGTGACTCTGACCAGAAAGCAGGAGACAGAGTTGGAGGTGGCAGAGTTAAAGATGCTAAGATTTGCATTGGGTGTGACGAGGATGGATAGGATTAGAAATGAGGACATTAGAGGGTCAGCTCAAGTTGGACGGTTGGGAGACAAAGTCAGAGAGGTGAGATTGTGTTGGTTTGGACATGTGCAGAGGAGAGATGCTGGGTATATTGGGAGAAGGATGCTAAGGATAGAGCTGCCAGGGAAGAGGCAAAGAGGAAGGCCTAAGAGAAGGTTTATGGATGTGGTGAGAGAGGACATGCAGGTGATGGGTGTAACAGAACAAGATACAGAGGACAGAAAGATATTGAAGAAGATGATCCGCTGTGGCAACCCCTAACGGGAGCAGCCGAAAGAAGAAGAAGAAGAAGAAGGTAGGATAAGATAGACAGATGGATAGACAGATATTAATTTTAGTGTAGTAGGTAGGATTAGACAGATAGACAGATATTAATTTTAGCGTAGTAGGTAGGATAAGACAGAGATAGACAGACAGATAGATAATGTGAAAGGCACTATATAATAGAGCGATAAATAGATAGACGTTCAAAAAGTTTTTGCACTTTTTTAAACTCTGTATATTAAGAATTTCAAAAACAAATTACATTACCTTTCTACATAGTCACCTTCTTTTGCAATGCAATTTTCCCAGTGTCGTACCAACTTTTTAATGCCCAATTACTACTCCTACAGTCTTCACAGTTTCCAACAAAAATATAAAAAAAATATGGGGAAACATTTTGAACGACATACATACATATTCAAAAGTTGGAATGATAGAAGCTGATGAGGTAGTGGTATATGACATTAAGGAGCTCCTTTCCATTATTCACATACTATTATTATGGCTTTTTTTGTATGATTGCATTGTACATTTACCTACATGTTCATCAGCAATATGAAAAATTTCCTTGAAAACAATTACACTGTATAAATTAGCGTGACAAAGTTAAACATGCAAAGGCAGATGTTGGCACAAGCAGTGCCCCTCCTCGACTCCACAGAGCTCTTCTTTTGAATGCTACGCCCAGGACGCACGTCCACCAGATGGGGCCACAGGCTAACCTGAAGTCCCGCCTGAAGGCCCCAGTTAATGACGGGCCAATTAATTAGGCAGATCACAGCACTGTGGGCGGAGCTCCAGCACAGTCGAGACGGTCGGCTCCTTTGAACAGCACATTTACTGTTAGCTGTCATTTTTGGAGCAGGCACTGCAGCCTCGTGGCTAAAACACTGGATTGTGCTGACTTGCTGTGTGAACTCCTTCACCTCTCAGGGCTGCACTTTCCATATCGGAGTGCTGGCTAGGAGAAGACACTTTAATAAAATGAAGCTTTTTGACTTTTTCTTTTAGTTTTGAAAGAAGAGGCTGGTCTAGGTGTGAATGTCACAATGGATTACAGCCCTGCACTTGACACCCCTCACTCACAAATAAGTTTTTGCAGGGGCACTACTGGCGCTCGCCATCCTTTCAGCCATCCATTTTTTAACCACCAGTGCAGATCAGGCAGAACTTGGCATAAAAATGGAAACCAGCTGTGTTCAGGAAAACTGGCCATCGCAGGCTACTGGAACTTTATTTAAGATTGCTTATTTTCAGGTACAGGATGTTAGCATGATGAGATTAAAACGCCTGATGCCAAAAATGTGTTTAACGAAAAAAAACTAAAAGTAAGATGCATAAGAAGAAGAAGAGAACAATTGTAGAAGCCCACCACATTAGCATGTATTAGATATCTAGATTAAATTAGCATTTATTAGATATATAGATTAGAAATTAGATATCCCCAAGTGTTCCTTTTTTAATGAGTAAATCTCAAGCCCCAACTCAATCAGTACAGAATGTGAAAAGAGCTTTTTTAAAACAGACGCTGACATATTTCACAGCACTGTTTTTTTTACTGATACTAAATGAAAATGGTTTCGAATGTCTTAAAGGGAGAAGAGGCACGTTGTCACATTACAGAGCTCTCCCCATAACACATATCTTTCTGTACAGTATGTGTGCATCGATCTGTCTGTCCACCAAAGTGGCTTAACACCTGTCACACACATGTGATTGGGGGGCATCTAGAGAGCCTGAATAGTACTAGTACCACGCCAGACCAGTGGGTGGCGAGATGCACTAAGTTTCAATCCTCTGCAGATCATCCATGGGAAATACCACTAGGTCCTGGCGATATTGATGATGGCACTTCTGATACCGGTGCCATTGATGACATTACTTCCGGCTACTCCCGAAGACATCACTTCCAGGTCTGGCGCAATTGATGACATCACTTCCAGTCCAGATGATGTCACTTCCTGTCCCGGCCTTTAAAGCCGCCATATTCTCACACTCAAATTAGTTCTGCTTTGGACTCAAACCTGTGAACATCTCATCAAAATTACCCGTTTGCAGCCAGGGCACAATATACAGGTGGCTGCCCCAAACCTTTTCAATGTCTTTGGACTGTTTTTGTGACACACCATTGGCCATTTTAGCTGAATATCAATTTATGCATTTCATTAATTATGTATTTATATTAATAGTTTCTAGATGGTCTGGGCATGTGCAGAGGAGAGAGGAGGGGTACATCAGGAGAAGAACGTTGAGGATGGAACCGCCAGGCGAGAGGAAAAGAGGAAGGCCAAAGAGGAGGTTTATGGATGCGATGAGGAAGGACACGAAGGCAGTCAGTTTGGCAGAAAATGATATAAAAGACAGCGATAGATGGAGACGGATGATCCACTGTGGCGACTCCTAAATGGGAGCAGCCAAGAAAAGAAGAAGAATTTAATCTTTTATTTCACCAGTTCTAAGCGACGGTTGTCACAAATGTTAAACAAAAGACAGAGGAAGGGGTGTGCATCTCTCAATCAGACTCCAGTTTTTATTATTAATATTTAAAGATTACTTTTCCTGGGAGCTATGAATTGATTGTAAGTTACTGTAATATTTGAGTTAGTAGTGAATTGCTGTCATTTGCATTGCTTTGTGTTGGCCCTGCAACAATGGCTAATTTATAAATAACCTCAGAGATTCAGTGCCGTTTAACTAGCGTGTACTTTGTTACGAAACCTCGGGGGTAAGTAGCTACCTTAGCGTGTGTTACATGAATAAAACTCCACATGCGACCTCAGAGGCTAAGCGCCATTCCCTCGTGTGCATTTCAGAATAAACTCTCAGAGGCTGGGAAGCACAACAATACCAGGCTGTTGTACCGTGTTAGCCATTATGGATGTAGTGGGAAGTGATGCAAAATGACACCTTTTATTGTCTGTGTTACATTTAATTTTAAGTCTGACTACTGAGAATAATTAGTCTTTGACTGATTTGACTGAATGTCCAGTGACCTGGAGATGTTCTTGTCTCCATCTTCTGGCTTGTGCTTTTCAGTGGAGTTCTTTGGTGTGATCTTCTGTCTTCATTGTGTAGGTAAGCCCACCATACTGACTCAGATACAAGAACATTTAGACAACATTCAACAGAAACCCCAGACAGGTGACCTACATTGAACTAATTCTGTGACTTCTGAAACAAATTTAGTGTCTAATAGGGGTGTCATATTAAAGTGGGTGATTGCTTTTCTGAGGGAGTATTTTCTGTTTTAGATTGGTAATTAATTGAGACCACTTTGCAGAGATCTGTTTTTGCTTTGATATTAAAGCGCCTTTTTCTGTTGCTGAGTGTGTCGTTGTGACCTGTAGTGGCCACTCCAGCTGCCCATACCCAATACAGACAACACAAGCGCAAGTTCAGCAACACACACCGGCTTTTATTTTGCTGTGTCAAACTCTTCCCCAAGTGTTTCCCACCACCAAAACACAGTACAGCAAATAGCAGACAGTGACACCCTTTTCTTGCTTCTTCTCTTTCTCTCTGACTCCGCTCCTCCTATCAAGCTTTGTCTTCTTCTTCTTCTCTACTCTGGTTCCTCGACTGAAGACATCAGGCTTCTTTTATGTTGCACCCGGAAGTACTTTTCAGTGGCCTGTTAGCATGGTCCAGGGTGAGATGGTAGCCCAGCAAAACAGGTTCTGTAGTCCCTGCAGTGCCCCACTGGCGGCACAAATGGAACACATAAGGGCTGGGTATGCAAATTCCAAGTTCCAGCATGCCCTGTGGGAATCCAAGAAAACTGCTGCAACCCAGGGGGGGCTGCCATCCAGTGATCCTTGGGAGAAAATGCCATGTGCACGCTCTCTCTTTACCCTGGTCCTTCCATTATAAAGGTGTTCCAGACGGGGCTCTTACCCAGGTGGCCTCTACAGTCAAAAAAGGCAAATTCAATCCACTGGGATTCAATGTTGTCTAACAAGAAAATGTGAAAACTTCCAAGGGAGTGAATCCTTCTTATAGACACTTTATCTGTCTCATTTGGCCTTTAAAATTTTTGGACTGGGCTTATCAGTTTATGAATAAAAACACCGGAGCTGCAGTGGCGTAGCTAGGGGCGGGCAGAGAGGGCGGTCCACCCCGGGCAGCACATTTTTGGGGGCGGCATTATTGGCCAAAAGGCTCAGAACACTTCACGTGTAAGCAGCAGGGTTCGGAAAAATATCACTCATGAATGGAAAAAAAAGTCAAATTCTCTGATTTTCATCCACAAATGCTTCAAAAATCATTTTCAGACGGTCCTTCTGTGACGGCATCAGACACGGCAGTTGATATTTATGAGGCAATAACAAAAATAAACAGAAACATTACACCGATAATAATTTCTTGGAAGATAAACAACTAATTCACAATGTATAATTTTGTTTCGTTAACAATCCCGATGTGTTTGTGCTCATCCCCACCTATCACTTGTACACCACACCGGTTCTGGTTTTCGCAGCGTAATTATATTTTATAATCAGAACACGGCTCATCAGTGCGTCTGTACTATATTCTTGTCTAGTTGATGCTTATAAATAATTATATGTGAAAAAATATTGCTGTCTCTCTCTCTCTCTATATATATATATATATATATATATATATATATATATATATATATGCAAAATGTATCTTAATTTTTCTCCATACGTCATTTTAATTTTCTATTTAAATAGGTTAACATATTCAGATACGTTGGAGGGCGGCAAATTGAAGCCCCGCCCCGCCCCGAGTGGCGTGAACTCGAGCTACGCCACTGGTAAGCTGTAAGGCGGGACACACACACAAGTGTTAATTTGTGCAGCTGAGTACGTCGGACTCCACGCATGCGTGTTCTGTTTATGTCCGACTGTCATTCATGGCAGGTTAAGGCTTTGTCCAACTGTGCATTTGCATTCATTAATTTGGATGATTGTGTTTGTTTGTGGGACTGGGTGTGGGTGATTGGATTTGTATATGTAAACTTAGGCAGGTGCGCAGCTGTTTTTGGTGAACATTTGTTATTACTGCTTATTTGGTAGACACCTTTACCCAGGGCAACTTATGAGGTCAGGATCAGTTAGGATTGTTTAAATGTAAACCTTTTACTGCTGGCACGCAGGCAGGTTAAGTGGAGAGGAACAGAACCGGTTACCTTGGGGTGACATAAGCACAAGGCCACCTGCCATTGTGTGTGTGGATGTTCATGTCAACATGCTTTGAGGGACACCCCCAAAATGGGAGGACCGGGGGAGAGAGCCTGCACAGAGCATTATTCCCCCAATTCACTAGATGGCAGCCCCCCTAGGTTGCAGCGGTGCCTCAGCTTCCCACAGGACAACACTGGGCATGGAGTTCTTAGACTCAGCCCTGCTGGGTTCTGTGGGTACCACGAGGGGGTGCAGCAAGGACTGGGTAGCCCTACTTCTTGTGGCTACTACCTTACCTAGAAGTGCTTTCGGACCACATGTATGGAATACCGGAAATACTTTCAGGAGATAGATAAAAGGAGCTGCCTACCTCAGTTCCAGGAGTCAGAGTCGTGAGGAAAGTGGACGAAGCTTGTGAGGTGGAGTGGAAGAGGCAGTGACCGAGAGATGAAGAGAGAATGTATCAGAGAAGAGCAAAAGCATTGATGTGTGCTGCTTTTTGCTGTACTTGTGCTTGGTGGTGGGAAAGGCTTACTTGTGGAAAAGTTTCCCACAATTAAAGACTCTTTTGCCTTTTAACTTGTGCCCGAGACTACTTGTGTTGAGTGTTTGGTGAGCTGGAGTGCCCCCTGTTGGTCACAATCTATTTAACTGGATGTGTGCATGCCGTTCTTGTGCGTGTGCCTGTGGTACTCCCTGAATAGATGCCTCCTTGCATTATCATGCGACTCTGAACAGATACCTTGGCTAAGCAGAGGAATGGGTCAGACTTGAGTGACTCTCCCCGGCTTGACTAAACTATCGAGTACCCGGGACACCCCCTCAACACTGCTTGCTGAAGTGACTGAGTCTCATGCTGATCCAGTGGTCTGTGTTCTGCACTGTTAGTAATGTGATCAACTCTCTATTAAGGAGCTACATCACCCAGAGGCCTGTAGGGGTCTTAATCTGCCCTTGCCTACTACTGAGCCACTAAAGCCAAATTGACCAATCAGACTAAAGCCAAACCAGCCAATCAGATTGCACCAAGGGACACACACACACAGATAGTAGTATTTGATCATATAGTACATTGCACCTCCACTGTACCCTCATAATGGAGAAAACGATTGTCACTCTCCACTAGGGAATTGTATTTTGCCAAGCTGGTGGGGAGGAGAAGCAGGGAAAAGACCACTGTGACTTTCACGTAAGGGGAGACAAACATTGTGCCTATTACTAGGGAAATAAGTAGGGGGGATTAGAGAAAGTGTGGTAATATTACGGGAGCAAGCAAGTGCAAAAAGGTAAAAAAGATATGCGCCCAAAGGTCTGCACATTGACAGTCACTGGTAATGATCTTCATCAAACTAGGCTGGCCACCACAAGTCCATTTCAAAAGATATAAAGATTTATGAACTTTGTCTACGTGTAACCTGCCCCCAAAACCACCAAGCACCTCATAGTGGGGTGAAATACTCTGACTGACTCCCCAGGTCCCCTCAGGTGGGGTAGTAGATGAAAAAAAAAAAACCCTAATAATATAAAGTCCCCTCCTTTATGTCTAATTGTTCATTAAGGCTTTCGCCATCTAAATTGCATTTGTGCAGTCTGCCTCGCTCGTCTCATTAAAACCATCCTGCCTTCCCTAAGACGAGCGATCGAGGGGAGCGGATTAGGCACAAGCAGGCCTGCAGGAGTTAAATTCTGCTTTTCGGAGATTTGTTTCTTACGAGTCGGGTAATGTGGCGTGATGCAAAGCTGAGGAGTTTATAACGATTTTAATTAGAAAAGGTACTGTTGGAGGGCCTCAGCCTATTTTATGGAAATGCTCGAACTCCAGGAGGCCTGGAGCCAATTAAACGCAGGCTGATTAAACCCCCGCAGCCCTGGCCCAGCAAAATCCCTTCTTTATTTTCACGAGGAGCACAGAGGAATCTCACAGAGAGAGAATTGGGCGCCATTTACTGTTAGCCTCCCTGAGGAGTGACACTGTATATGCCGTGTAGCTTGGCATGCCGCACATCACGGAGGCCATCAGCTCGGCTCGGCTTGGCTCAGCAGCAGCATGGAAAGCCATACAAGTGAAACGAGAGGCAGAAATTCCAACCAGCAGTCCCCCAGTTTCGAGAACATAGAGACCATTTGATCAAATCAGGGGGCATAATCTTGAATGGTCTTCAATAGCGTGGTGTCCATCAAGACAGGGGTTCCATCAGTTGTATAAAACCTGGACGTAAGCCTTTGCTCTCGCAAACTAATCAGATGTCCATATCTTCATGATGGCTATCAGATCTACCATTAAGGGATAATTTCCACTCTAACTTATTAGGTTTTTTGTCTTGCTATATGGTTGTGAGACATGGACGCTGTCCAGTGACCTGAGACGAAGACTGAACTCCTTCGGTACAATGTCTTTTTGAAGAATCATTGGGTACTGCTGGTTTGACTTTGTGTTGCTCATGGAGTCCTGAATGAGGCACATGACCTGCATTGTGAGGGAGCATCAGTTACGGCACTACGGCCATGTGGCGCGGTTCCCATAGGGTGATCTGGCTCACAAGATCCTCATTGTTGGACCAGACCAAGGGGACGTCCATGTAATACCTGGCTGCGGCACATAGTGGGTCATTTCCAGAGGGTGAGACTGGACCACATGTCTGCCTGGGGGGCTGCCAACCAGGATCTTGAACTGTTTTGTTGTGTTGTAGGTGTGGCAACATGCTGCACCAATGCCTATTCCCCAACCTGACCTACCCTTATTAGGTTTCACCGGAGCCATCCTGACACTTCTGTCAAATTACCTGTTATAGAGTGAAGGGGGAAAGTGATGGGTGAGTCATCCTTAACAAGTTTACTCAACATTTTACAAGTGCGCTATGCTTTTTGGTCGTAGACACATGATTTTTGGATTCATTCATCCCTGGCAAAACATCCTTGGTTTTTTTGGCAGGATTTCAAGGCTTTCCCAGGCTACCTAAGAGATTCAAATCCTCAAAGGTCAAGCCCAAAGGTCCCCTCACAGTGGATGCTGCCATGTAAACCTTTAGTGAAAGGTAACTGCCAATCCTGTTTGTAGGACGTGGAAGGAAACCTGATTCATCAGAGAAATCCCCATGTGAGAGAGAAGAGATCTGGAGACAAGAGGGCTTTGAAGGGGTGAAGAAAAGGCTGAGTGAAGGAGAGGAAGCTTACGAGCTAAAGAAGAAAAGAAGCTTATGCAGAATAAAATGAAGGATGACTGGAATGGATTGGGCCTAATTACTGGACATAAGCAAGCCACAGCTCAGGTGCTAGAAGGGGATGTGAACCAAGTGAACGCTCTGAACAAATTAATAGATTTTCCCACCCATTGCCACTTTCTTCCACTGACCAGCTTCCCCACATCATGCCTACTGCTTCAATAACTCCCACCACATCAACTGGAATGGCCAGTGATGAGTCCACCTCTGACCATCAGTATGGGTTGTCCATAACTGATGACCAAGTGAGGAGACAACTGAGGAGGCTACACACAGGAAAAGGTGTGGAACCAGATGAAGTCAGTCCTGGAGTTGTTATGGCCCATGCTGACCAACTTAGTGTCTTCTGTCACCTGCTCAGTCTGTCATGAAGGCTGCAGAAAGTGCAGAAAACATAAAGAAGGCAACTCATGTGTACAGACCATCATCACTTACATCTCACATTATGAAGACCTTTGAGTGGCTGGTCCTGAACTATGAGTCCTCGTGTGGTAGACCATCTGGACCCACTACAGTTGGCCTGCAAAGATTGGAGGGGAGGATTAAAATTACTTGTCTGCTGCACAAGGCTGGACAAAGCCGGCAGCACTGTGAGGATAATGTTTTTTGGTTTCTCCTGCACCTTCAACACTATCCAGCTATCCCTGTTAAGGGGGTAAACTCAGAGATATGAAGGTGGACGAGCCTGTGGTGTCCTGGATGATGGACCATCTGTTGGGTCTCACAATCTATCCTCCGCCCAAGGACTGTAAGAGCAACACTGAAGCACCACCAAGAACAGGCCTGTCTGCTTTACTCTTCATTTTTAACACCTCCAACTACAAATATAAGACCAGGTCAGGTCACTTAGATGATTCTGCACTTATGGGGTGCATTGATAAGGGGAATGAGAGAGAGGAGAGGAGTCAGGGGGAGAACTCTGAGAATTGTCTGCAACTCAACATCAGCAAAACCAAGAAACTGCTTATTGACTTTCACCACATCGATGAGCCTCTACGCCTGGTTGCTATTCAAGAAGTAGATGTAGAGGTGGTAGACTCGTAAGAGTGCTTGGGGGTCCACGTCAATAAAAGGCTGGACTGATCTCATAACACACAAGAACGATTGAAGAAAGGGCAGAGCAGAGACACTCAGGAGTCTGGAGTTCTGTACTGGGGTAGTGACGTCCTTCACATCTTCCACAACTCTTTGATGGCCAGTGTGGTGTGCTGGGCCGGTAACATCACCTCAAGAGCGGCTCACCGAATCAACAAGCTAATTAAAAGGGCAGACTCAGTTATGGGATGCCCACTGGACCTACTGGAGGTGGTGGTGGAGGAGACATTGAAGACAAAACTGAGTGCCATTTTGAACGATGCTGCACATCCTCTCTGTGATACACTGATGGGGGAGTAGGGGTGTTGGGGGTTTAGATGGGTGACAAAGATGTACTTTACCTCATGCAGCATTAGTTCACATAACCAAGTATCCCTATTTCATTAATGCACAAAACTGGCAGAGCCGTTCACAACACTCCACTCTCTCTCCAGCTCACGAGTATCAGCACAACATCAGCCGAATTACATTTGACAGATTTTACGCCATGAGCTTACACTTTGTCTTAATAAACCCATCTGCACGTTGCCTGCATTATAATGAGAAGGTTGTATCGACCTAAGCCCCTAAATCATTTTCCGAGGTTGCTTCCTATGAGTCCTCCTCACCCACCAGCATTTATAATTCACGTTCCTTATCATAGTCCTTTGTACTTCTTCAAGTCATATTATAAAAACTGATGAATTTAAATCAAGAGATGTTCTGCTCAAACTGTATCATGCACTCGGAAGACCGCATCTGGAGTGTTGTGTGCAGTTCTGGCCAATACGCTACAAGAAAGACAAAGCAGCACTTGAAACTGCGAGGAGGAGAACAGCCAGGTGCATCATGGAGCTTAAGGACGTGTCCTACTGTGACAGACACATAGAGTTAAACCTGTTTGGTTTCAAGCAGAGGAGACCACGTGGTGACCTCACCCATGTATTTAAAATCCTCAAAAGCATTGATAAAGGCGGCAACATTCTGTCAGCTTCAGGGTGAATCACGTACTTGAGGACATCAGTGGAAAATGCAGGGGAAGTGCACTGAAAACTGAAGCCAGGAAGCACTTCCTTTACGCACTTTGGAATAAACTACTGAGACATGGAGTCAAAGCGGCAGCCTTGACAACCTTTAAGAAGAAGTTGGTGGAGAGAAAGTGGGAGAGCTGAGCTATTAGCTAAACAAATGGGATTGATGGGCTGAAAGGTCTCCTCTCGTTTGTCAAATGTCTTATGTTCTTCTTAATAAACTTCTCGTCCAGATTGGACCACCCAGGTGTCTGCAGTTGACTTGTCTTCCACACTGTAGTAAAGACCGTTACGCCCGCTCTGCCCTCCATTGAAGACATCTTTGCGAAGCGTTGTTTCTGCCCCTCGCACGATCTCCTTGTCCTACTTCTGGCAGAAGGTACTACAACATCTGCAGCAGTTCTACCAGGTTCTACAACAGCTTATACCCCTTGGCTGTCTGGACTCTGAATTCAGTGCTGCCCCTCTGTGGTCAAATCTGCCTCTAGTAGGGAATTTATATGCAGTACATTTTTAACACTTGTCACTACTGTTGATTGTTATTATTGTTTTACTGTTCATTACTATTTATTTCAAATTATTACATACCTATTATTTATTTTTAGCTCTTTATCTATTACAATATAGTACTTTACCTATCTTGCACTTGTCCTGTGTTCCTGTATATGCTGCACCGTGTTATTTCATGGCACTGTATTCTGCAATAAGGCGTATGGATGGTACAACAATAAAGCCACCCGAATTGAATTTTAGTGCCAACAGTATATTTCACAACTTTACCAGCTGTATCAGAATGCACGTGTCAGGTCATTTTCTAGCCTGCTTAATCGAGACCAAGGTCACGCTGTTTTGGGGGTCCTGAAGCCTTTCCCAGGTAGCATAGGATACAAGGCTGGAAGAAACTCTGTGGAATGGATGCCAGTCCATAGGAGGGCGAACACACACACACCAAATGCACACTTGGTATCGGCGGTCTTCCTAATCTGCATTTCTTCAGATAGTGGGAGGAAACCCACACAGACATGGGGAGAACATGCAAACTCCATGTAGGGGGGACCCGGGACCAGTGACGGGTGTTTGAAAATGCGAAAAAATATTTATAATTATTTCATATGAAAACTATTTAGAATGAAACATGCTTAATTTGAACTTTTTTGTTTATGGTTAGCCTACATGCTACTGTAACAGCCATTTAATTTTTACCTGACGCCTTTATCCAAGGCGACTTACATTTATGACACAACCGGTTCCATTTCTTTCAGTTTTCCAATTGGAGCGCAGACCGGTCAGGTGACTTGCTCAGGGTCACACGGTAGATTTGAACCTACAACCTCAGGGTTTGAAGTCTAAAGCCTTAGCCACTACACCACGCTTTCTCCCTTTACTGCTGTTTTGTATTGACTTGCACTATATTATTATTTTTTGTAAATCCTTCTTATACTGTAGACACCCAGAATGTTTAAGCAATGTGGACTAAAATAAAGCCGCTTCGTGGGTCCCGAATCTTAAGCTTCATTAATTTCATAGCAGATCCGCGAACTCCGGTCCTCCTCACTGCGAGGCAGCACCGCTGTCCTAAAATTACCATTGGCTTTTCTCTACATCGTTAATATAAATTAGAGACATTAACGGTCCTGGCATTGATTCCACCTGAGAATCCCAGCAATATCCCACGAAGGGTTTTTTGTTATTTGTAATCCTTGTCTCCAGCCAGTTTGAAACCAATCTCCAGGGGCTGTGAGGTAGCCACCGTGGCACCCAGCCATGACGAATCCATCATCCTTTTTGGACGAGACGTTCCCACAGCCGCTTGTGACTCTCCTAGCTGTTTCCACGATCGTCACATCGCGATCCGTCAGGCCGTAGCCTGATAAGCAGCCCTCCAGCTCCCTCCCGGCTGTGGACGTCTTCAGGTATCAACGAGATGTCGAGGATGCTGATCCGTGATCATCCGTACTGTAAGTTGCCTTGGGCGCCTTTCCAAGCTCGCGTTTCATTTGTGACGTTCTCTTGAATTAAGCGTTGCATGGCTCACGTATGCATGTGGCTGTCAAGCGCGCGCGCTACCTGAAGATCGTTTCCATTTCTATTTTTTTTTCTTCTATGAAGCTTCCAGCTGGCAGGTCGGTCCTTCCTACTTCTTGCCATGCATTCTTTTTAGTCAGAAGCCGCGGAATTTCCTCACCCGAAGCCCAGAGCCCACCTTCCTTCACGTCAATTAAACTAAACAAACGTTCGCTGCTGCCGAGAGGCTTCGCCGTGCAGCGTCAACATTCTGGCAAATGGAGAGAAAAAAAGTGCCTGCAGTTAGCAAAAAAAAAGCGCGATCTCGGGGGCGCGCGAGCCCCTCTGCTTGGGCTGCACACCTGGCAAGCGCGCTGCGTGGAGGGTCTGCGGAGACGTGAAAAGCCGCTGACACGGGGGTGGGGGACAGCGGCGCTCTAATCGCGTCTCTGTGACTAAACGGGATAAGCGGGCGCGCTGGTAAGAGGCTCACGGTCTCCGCAGATTCCCCGCACTGATCTTTTCTAAATGATTTTATTGCTGTCAAAACATTTGTACTGGGATTAAACGAAAGCACTGTGGGATGCAGTTTGGAATAAATTAGAAATTTATAAAAAAATATTCCTTCTGGGCTGCTGCTGCTGCTGCTGTTGGAAAAAAAAAAGCTGATTAATGACTTTTTTTCCTTCCTCTTTTTGATTTAACTATTTTATTTTTCAAATATTGCACACAGATGGGAAATCAAGCCTAGAATTTAAAAGAAAAAAAAAAACATGCAAGCTCCACTTTAGCGGCACTTCACACACGTTTCGTACCTGCACCACGCAAACTTCCAGCCCGTCAAGAATGCAAATGTGACACCCGAAGCCCACGCGACTGCTGTTCCACAAATAAAGCTGCCATCTTTCACCCGCTCTCGCACTGTCTGAGATCCAAATCTGTTACCTGTCACCCGCTCCCACTGTCCTCAAATAGAAAGCCATTATCTGAAACCCACTGTACTCCTGTCTCCAGAATAATCCATTATGTCACCTCCTCTAGTACTATTTCCAAGCGAATAACTCATCATGTCACCAGCTCGAGTATTGTTTCCAAAAAAAAAAAAAATCCATTATGCCACCTGCTAAATTACTGATAGCAGATCGTATATCTGTCAGTAGCTTTGGTTTTGTTGCCAATAAAAATCTGCTATATGCCCCTCACTCTAGTACTGTCTTTAAACAGAAATCTGTCATCTGTCACACGCTGTATAGTACAGCCAAAAAAAAAAAAATTGTCACCCGAGACAGTACAGCCTCCAACTACAATTCGCTCACCACTATTGTCCCCGAAAGTCTCTACTGTAATGTCCTCTCCAATAAATATCTGTCACCCTCTCTAATTCCATCACCTGCTATTATGCTGTCTACAATAAAACTATGCCAACCTCTGCAGTACTGTTGCCAGTGACAATCCATTATGTCACCTGCACCAGCACTCTCCCCAAAAATAAATCTATTAGGACACCTGCCTCCAATAAAACCCCATTTCATCACCCTTGGTACTGTCCCTAACATAATTCTTTTATAGCACTCGCTCTGTTTTCTCCAATAAAATTCTATGATGTTACTAGCACCAGGACAGTCCCCAAAATAAATCAATTGTGACATCTGCTCCTGTAATGTCGCTAATAAAAGTCTTCAATGTTACCCATTATTGTACTGGCTTAGAATAAAAGTGTATTACTTGCGTGAGCGCTGTCTGCAATAAAAATCCAATATGTCACCTGCACCAGCACCGTCCCCAAAATAAATCTGTGACGACACCTGCTGTAGCACTGCCTCCAATGAAATTCCATTTTGTCACTTGTGGTACTGTTCCTTAACATATACAGGATTTGGACAGTATGGAGGCCCCTTCAGTTTCTGCACATTTTATCATCTTTTAGATTTAATTTGTAAATGGATGAATCTGTCATTCCTCTCCATCAATCCAAGCTCATAACCCATAATGACAAACTGAAAAGTTTGCAAACTGAAATCTCTCATCTCTATAAGTATTCAGACCCTTTGCTATGTCACTCCAGCTTGTGCTCAGGTTCCTCCAGTTTGCTTTAATCCTCCATGAGATGTTTCTAGAACATGATTGGAGTCCATCTGAGGCAAACTGAATTGACTGGACATTGTTTAGAAAGGCCTGTGTATAGAAAATCCACAATTCACACGGCAGCCTAACCATAAAGTGCAAGGAACTCTTCTTGGTGGACCTCAGACTGTGGTGAGACACAAATCAGTGCAAGGAGATCAAACCGTGTCTAGTATTGAGGCCATTGTGCACTGAAAGATTTAATGAAATGGAAGACGTTTGGAACCACCGGGACTTCTTAAAGTTGGCCATCCAGCCAAACTAAGTAAGCAGGCAAGAAGAGCCTTGGTCAGGGAGGTGACCAAAAACCCAATTGTCACTACAACAGAGCATCAAAAGTCCTCTGCTGAGGTGGGAGAACCTGTCAGAAGGTTGACCATCTCAGCAGCACTCCATCAATCAAGCGTTTATGGTACAGCAGCTAGACGGAAGCCACTCTTCAGTATGATTCACTTAAAGGACTCAGAGCTTAAGGAAAAAAAAAAGATTGTCTGGTCTGACGATACAAAAATTAAACTCTTTGGGCAGAAATCTCAACATTATGTCTGATGAAGACCAGGCAATATTCCATCACCTGCCTAATATCATCCCTATGGTGGATCATGGTGGTATCAGCATTATGTTATGGGGGTCCTGGTGCAGGAAGACTGATCAGAACTGAAGAAAATATGAATGACAGAGAGGTGCTTGAAGACAATTGGTGTGTATGCCAGTGTGCATAGGACCTCAGACTGGGTGATGGTTTACCTTCCAGCATGACAATGACCTGATGCTTAGAACTATGACAACCATGGAGTGGCTTTGGGACAGAAGGCTACAGCCAAAGCCCAGACTTAAATCCCATAGAACATGTGGACACTTCCCATCCAATCTAATGGAGTCTGAGAGGATCTGCTGGGAAGAATGGGATAAACTGCCCAAATGTAGGGGTGCCAAACCTATAGAGACTTGTCAAGAAGACTTGCTGCCAACAGGGCTTCTACAAATCAGTAATTTAAGTGTTTGAATATTTCTATCAATGAAAGATTTCAGTTTTTGATTTTTAATAAATTTGCAAACCTTTCTGATAACACATTTTCACTTTGACATTTAGGGTTATTGAGCGTCGATTGATGGGCAAAAATGGTCAATGTGTCCAATTAAAATAAACTCTACAATACAACACAAGAAAGTGTGCAGAAAGTGATGGGGTCCAAACATTATTGGAATCCACCATTCCCCTATTTATACCATTCGCTCTGTTGTCTCCAATAACAATCTATGATGCTACTAGCACCAGTATTGTCCCCAAAGCCAACCAATTGTGACTTCTGCTCCAGTAATGTCCTTAATAAAAGTCCACACTGTTACATTCCACAGTATTGCACCGGCTTACAATAAAAGTATTACTGTGTGACTGTCTGTCTCCAACAAAAATCTGTTATGTCACCTGCACTAGCACTGTCCCCCAAAATAAATCTGTGATGACACCTGCTGTAGCATTGCCTCTAAAAAAATCTGTTATGTCACCATCAGTACTGTCCCCAAAATAACTCTCGTATGGCACCATCTCTATCATCATCTCCAGTTATTTTACCTCCGCCAGTACCGTCGTCTAAGAGACACGACTAATATCCCCTCTAATGCTGTCACCAATGCCAGTCGACGATGTCACCGCATCTAACGTTGTCTCATATGAAAAAATGCTGTCCTGCTGTTCTACAGTAAAACTTTGTCACTCACTGTAGCACTGTCCACAAAGTGTTCTGATAAAAGCAGCAGAAATAATTTGAGCAGAGGAGCAGAAGATGAAATGTAAGTCAGGAAACAAGTAAAGCTCCTCAACCAAGGATTCAAGTCGATCTTTCATGAAATCAGAAGGAAACACTAAATTGTAGTCAGAATAACTAGCCACAAAATCAGCCTGCCCAGATAAGGCTACACTGGAGGCAGCCAGCCCCAACTACTACCTGCAGGCCTTGGCCTACACAGTTCCAAAATTGGGCACTGGCTGGAAAAATTCAAAAATACTTCTTGATAGTTGCAAGATACGCAATGACCGCCTGATGGGATGTGAGTCCACCTATCACGGAGTACCATCAGGTACGTGAATTTTTTTTCTAAGTAAACCAGACCTGGTTTGCAATTCCCACCAACTTTCAACCCAGCAACTGTTTCTCCTGCCTGTCGTTGCTTATAAAGTTCCCCAAAAGTTATCCCTTAGAGTGCTCTTTCACCACGACAATGCTCCACCACACAGAATGCACATAACAGAGGAAACATTACAAGAATGCAACTTTGAAGTGTTACCCTCCCCTCCTTATTCACCATATTTGGCACCTTCCAACTTCTGTGTGCTGCGTGGTTGCCATTTTGACACAGATTGATGCCATTATTAATGAGGTGGTGCAGTGGTACGACTTGAAGAAAGTTTCATTTTTTTTACCCCCCTCCCAAAGGCAACCAAAAGTTGGAACACTGGTGGTAGAAGTGCGTCCCCCTTTAGGGAGACAACACTGAAAAAAAATCCTAAAACAGCATTGTGCTGTGACACTTCCATCTCAAGTAAGCTCACTTCCCCATCAGATTCCCCTCATACAGAAAAAAGGAGAGGGTAACCATAAACCTCTGGCATGTTGAGACATCCCAAAAGAAAAGTATCTTTAGAGGTAGACTGGAGGTACATTTTGACTTGCCCTCATATCCTTCTCCTTGCTGCACTGCTATGGCTCCTTTATTGGTAGCAATTTCCATGCCGACATAACAGAAGTGGCCAATTTATAAAATGGCGGTCACTTAGGGAACAACAGCATCACGAAAACTTGCGTCTAACGGACGTGTTTGGCACTTTGCTTTATGGCAGTGGCCACTGGATCGGTTATGGACTTAACTGTTAATTTTGTGGGAGCTTCACACGTAAGGCCACGTCACTCCATGTAGCGACAAGTCGTGTCTGATGCTGTGAAATTTATTAGTTCAAAAGAAGAAGAAACCTTGAGAACCGTTGAGAAGTACTTGGATGAGGTATTGGGTAGGTTAGCTATTAGCTAAATAAACGAGCTTGATGGACTGAATGGTCTCCAAATTTCTTACCCCAAACTAACCGGAATCTGTACCTGGCATGCAATCAAGACTTAGTTGCGAATTTCGCCACAAGGTATACCACACTTACACTATTCCGTAGCAGTCTGACTAGTGGTATTGCTCTGTATTGTTCATACGGCATTCTGTGTCAGTTCTTCTTGTTGCTTATTAAACGTGTTCTGCGATTTTTGTGATGGGTGATCATAAAGAACAGCAAATCTGCGTTAAATTGTGTTTTCTCTTACGGAAAACAGCTGCTGAAACTGTAGTGATACTTGAAACTGCTTTTAAAGAGGAAGCATTAAGTAAAACGCAGGTCGACGAGTGGTTTTCGCGTTTCAAAGAAGGGGAAACGTCACTTGATCTTTGCTGCGTGAAACTTTTTCTTGTCCCCGCATATGAAAAAAGAACTCAAAGGAAAGCGTTTTTGTGCTGTGGAGGAAGTCAAAGAAAAATCATTGCAGGCGCTGGACAACGTTCTTCTTCAGCAATTGCAAAAACGTTTCCACCAGTGGGAAAACTGTTAGGACAAGTTCATTCATTCACTTGGAGAATATTTTGAAGGAGACTAAAGTTTGAGCAAGTAAAATTCTGGTTATTTGTGGGTACCCCCCCCCCCCCCCCCATATTCTTATGTGTTAATATTGCAGGAGATTGTGTCAAAAATGATGGCCAAGTGAGCTCCATATCCTTAATGTGTTCATTTTTTGACATACTGGAGGTACATTTTGACTTACCCTCATATCCTTCTTCTTGCTGCACTGCTATGGCTCCTTTATTGGCATCAGTTTCCATGCCAACGTCCAATTTATAACACTGCGTTCATTTGGGGAACAACAGCATCAATGAAAACTTGAGTCTACTGGATGTGGTTGGCAGTGCCCATTGACCGAGTTTTAATTGTCCGGAACTTCATTGGAGCAGAATCACACTGAAATGATGAGTCATAGCAACTGTAAGGCCATGTCACGCTACGTAACTTTGAGTCGTGTATGACAGCTGCGAGATTTAATAATTTGAAGAAGCAGAAAACCTTGAGAACCATTAAGAAGAATCTGAATGTGATGTTGGGACAGCTTAGCGGTTTTCTAAACAGACACGCTCGATGGACTGAATGGTCCCCTCTCGTTTGTCGAATTTCTTATGTTCTTAGGTTCAAATCCAGGAGGCAACACTACTGCTCCACTATGCCACCCGGTTTCTTCTGAACGTATGCCTCATTCACAGAACTGAGATTTTGAGCGTTACGGTTCTTAAAATTTGATAGGCAATTTGATTAGAGATTTTTGTTCCACAGTTTGTGGGGGCTGATAATTTATCCTTCTCACTCTCACTTTTTCCCACCCCATTGTGGTAGTTTCATGCCGTTCTTCTCTGCAGTTCAAATCTTCACCCTCCTTCTGATCGCCCGAGCTCTCCTTGCAGGCACAGACAGATTTTTTTTTTCCCCCCCTTTTGAATCCTCCCGCCTGTCCAGCATGCGTCCTCTACGGATGTCGTCAGCCTAAATTTTAATGTCTGCGTGACTTCAAATGTCACATTTTGTTGCCCTCTGCACCCTGCTGGACTCCTAAACCGCCAACCATAAAGGACAAGTTGGATTTTGAGTTTTCAACGTGCTTACCGTGCTGATCAGCAAAGCCATTAAAAGCAAGAGACCCCGAGTGTAAGAAATTGTTCAATTCCAAGACCAGCGGCACCTTGGAGGTAAAGTCTTCAAAAGCGGACAGACTTCTAATCAGTTCTTGCTGGAAGCAGATAAAAATGGAGTGCAGGCCCACTTTCTCAGAATCTATACTACCCTTTCCATTTATCAACACCGCATTGTCACTTTTTAATCATTTTCAATTTAAAAAAAAAAAATTGATTTTAAGGTCCTTAATTATTATGTAAATTCAGTGTTTCTTGTAGCTCATTTTCCCTTTTTACTACAGTGTATGCATTGTGGGTGCCGGTGAGTATTGGGAAGAAAAAAAGGAGGATCACAATCTCCGGCAGTTTTGTTCTCCTTACAATAAGGATTTAAACCCTCATTAACCCAACTAATTGGAGGCCGGGACACATGCGGAATTATTGTAGCATGACCTACATTCTGAGGGCCTCCAGGACGCATGCTTACGAATGCTAATAAAGAATCCCGTCCAGGCTGGAGGGGCGTTCACAGGGCAAACCATGGGCGGTCTGTAGACGCACCTTAGCCGGCGACGTGCCAGAGCTCCCCTCGTGGAGTCCGACTTGTCGTCTGCTCGTGAGTCGAGATTTCCAACGGGATTCGTTCCAATTGTACAGACTGTTGCTTTTGGCTTGTTTGAATCGGGAGAAGAGGAAATATCCATCACACAGTTCAGTGAGCGCTATTGTGGAGTGGAATGGTGGTTACAGATAGCGACTAACCACTCCAGGACGTTATGGTGTATCCTGCCTGGCTTGTGTGTCTTTTCTGCTAATTTATTCCTTTTGAATATCATTTTATAAATATCAGTTGTCATGGTCTGGATCTGGTTTTAAATTATGACAGCCTTTTCCTTGGCCTCTAAAAATAATGGAGATATCGTTTTGGGAGGTTTTAGTAGTTTAGGAATTGAATGGACAGATTGTTTTTTTGATTTAGTACATTTTTTTTTTGGATGCTATTTTTGAACTGTGTCTTCCTGCTGTGCCTTTTCATTTTTATTCCGTGTACAGCTTGCCATGCAGGATTGCCAGGCTTGCCAGGATGACTGGGATTGCGTGACATCATTAACGCGATGGCACTGGAACAACTGTGATGAGAACAGGCCATTCAGACCAACAAGCTCATCCATCGTATTCTCCAAAATAACCTCGAGATTTGAAGGTTCCTAAAGTCCTACTGTTCACCATACTGCTTGTCCAAGCTTGTGGATTCATCAATATCATTAAAACTAACTTACTCCATCATCATTCCAGATGAGGGGTCAACAACTGCCCTTCATACAAGAGTTCAAATATCTCAGGATTTTGTTCATGAGTGATGGAAAAAAAGAGCGTGAGATCGACGAGTGGATTGGAGCGGTGGCAGCAGTTCGGCGGGTGTTGTACCAGTCCATGGTGTTGAAGCGGGAGCAGAGTCAAACGATAAACCTCTCAGTTTACCAGTCATTCTATACCCCTGCCCAGATTTATGGTCAAGAGCTGTGAGTAATGAGCGAGAGAATGAGATCACGAGTACAATCAGCAAATTTGCAGTTTCTGGGATGACTCATTGTGACATCAGAACAGATCATCCAACTGAAGCTAAGCAGGCTTGGGCCCGGCCAGTACTTGGACGGTAGACCATCTTAGGAGAAGCTGCTGGAAGAGGTGATGGTGAGGCCAGCAGGAGGCGCTTACCCTGTGGTTTGAATGTAGATGGCAATGCCCCAGTGCAGTAATGGGGACACTGTGCTGTAAAAACTGAGGTCCTGAACTCTTTGTGGTCATTAACAATCTCCTGGGCATCCTTCATAAAGAGTTGGGTGTAGTCCAATGTCCTGGCTAAATGGCCCACCATGACTTAGTCATTCTGGCAACCTAATCATTCCCCGTCTCTAATTGGCGCTCTCTCTCACTCCTTCATGACCTAACGGCTAATGTGTGGTGGGCGTATTGGCGCAAAATGTCTGCCGTCGCATCATCCAGGTGGATGCCACACATTAGTGGTGGGTGAAGTGGCTCCCCACTAACTGCAGCACTTTGATTAGTGAGAAAAGTGCTATATAAATGTAAAGAATTATTATTACTTTTTTAATTATGGTGAGAAGCTCAACAATTCAGGACAACTTCAGAAGAGAGCTGCTGCCCGGCATGTCATAATTACCGTGATGGAACTCGAATAATTAGGATTAGAAAAGGCTATTGAGTCCAACAAGCTTGTCCATCCCATTCATTGAGATTCTCCAAAATAACATCAAGTCGCGATATGAATGTTCCTAAAGTCCTACGATCCACCTCACTGGTGGTCAAAGGTCATACAGAAAACTACCTCAGGTCATGGTTGTCTTTCAGAATAGAGTGGATAACTCACTCCAGATGAGGGGGAAAACAACGACAACAACTTAGCAGAAGAATTCAAGAATCTCAGGATGTTGTTCAGGAGTAACAGATAAAGGGAGAGTGAGATCAAAAAAAGTGGATTGGAGGAGCAGCAGCTGTTCTGAGGGTGTTGTACCTTGTGGTCAAGCGGTGGCCGAATCTAAAGATAAAACTCTTGGTTTGCCAGTCAACCTACTTTCCTGTCCTCACTTATCATCACAAGCTGTGGGTAATGACAGAAAGAATGACATCACAAGTACAATGCAGCAGAAATAAGCTTTCTGGGCTGACACATTGTGATATGGTGAGAAGCTCAACAGTTCAGGAGAGCCTCAAAGTACAGAGTCCCTTCTTCTCTGGATCGAGAGGAGCCTGTTTAAGTGGTTTAGACTCGTAATAAGGATGGCTACCCCTATAGCTGCTCTGGGCACGGCCCAATGGACAGAGACCCTCTGGACATGCTGGAGGGATTATATCTCACAGGTGAGGATGCCTGGGAGCTCTTCAGGAAAAGCTGGAATCTCTAGCTGGGAATAGAGAAGTCAGAGATGACCTGAAACGGAGATGGGAGGAGTTCTTCTGTTTGATTCCTGTTCACTTTCCTGACGCCCATTTACGAGCCCAAGTATGATTTTTATACTTTTGGGTTATTTTCTCATTTTTTCTATTATCCATTTTGATTTAAATCTTTTATGCTTATATGATGTTCCTGGGGCACCCCAGATGCCTCTTGTAGGATCACCCATGCTGCAGCTAAGAAGGACCTCACAGCACCTCCCCCCCCCCCACATGATTTTCTCATTCCACATTCTTCATTAAAGTTAATTACAGGGGCCCACTTTGGGGTTGTGTTGGGTGAAACCCAAAGACGCTTCCATTCTGTGGTGATTAGCACATCTGGCTAAAACTAACATGCCCCATCACTGTGCTCTTAGTTACAGGGCCCCTAAACTGTGGAGTGGTCTGCCCTGCTACTATAAGAGATGCCCCTTCGGTCTCAGCTTTCAAATCCCGGCTGAAGACTCACAAATTCAGTTTAGTACTCCCTGACTAGAGCTGCTGATTAACTGTACAGACTACATCTCTGTTGTTAGTCATCAGCACTTAAACATAAGTAATATGATTGTTAGAATTTGTTACTCACCCTCACCTATTCTGTTTCTCTTCTCAGTACTCAAATGTGGCACTTGGTGCCACGGCCCACCTGCCAAGTTGTTCTGCCTGCCTAAGAAAAAGTCATCTCTGATGGAGGATCGCAGGAAATGTCGGGTAGAGGGGTCCATTCATCGGATTGGCTGGCCCATCACGGACTTAGCTGTGGAATGGCCAATAGGGGGAGGCAGCTTGATGGCCGAGGTCTCCAGGACTCTGAACAAATCCAAATCGTATTATGGGATATCGTCTACTGAGATTTTTATTGCACTATTATGTTGTATTGAGGATTTCGTGTGTCCTGTCCTGTGTATTTTATTGTATTGACCCCCTTTTTTCTGACATCCACTGCATGCCCAACCTACGTGGAACGGGGTCTCTCTTTGAACTGCCTTTCCCAAGGTCTTAGAGAGTCCAGGCTGGAGGGCTGTCAAAAGGCAGGGCCTGTTAAAGCCCTTTGCAGCACTTCTTGTGTGATTTTGGGCTATATAAAAATAAATTGTATTGTACTGTACTGTAAATGTGGCTGCCCTTTCTACCATGCCCAGTATAATACCCCTTTCATGGTCAACCACTAGCCTAGCAAGCAGACGAGTGCTACGCTTTTTCGCTATTTTCTGTTCAATCCTTGGACCTACATTTGAAACAGCAAACCTGCCAGCCATCAAGAGACCCCAGTTTTTCAGTCTTCTTGGACCCATTTTCATGCTTCCTTCCCACTCAAGCCCAAGATACACAATTTGCAAAACTGAAGCCGCCATCTTCTGTTACTTCCAGCCATTACTACACCCCTAAGCACTGCAGTGTACTGAAATGAGCACAGATGGCATTTAGACTGACCACGTCCAGGCACTTGTGGACTCGCCCTTAGCAGTACAGTAGTCTTCATCCACCCTCATCACTGCTGACCCCATGGTGCTATTCTCTGTCCATCACATTCAATTGCTAGGGCTTCTCACTCCAACTCCCTGACAATGACCCACCACTAGCTGAAGGGTATTATCATGAGCCTGGGGGGGTCACACACTACGTCTTCTCCCCAATGCACTGTGTCCTCCCCCCACCCCCCAATGCATTATGTTCTCAGCATCACATGACTGCAGACATAATGCGCGGCTTTTCCATTCACTGTGGCTCGTCACTCGAAGGCTTTATTTGTAATTCTCCTGCTTCATTCTGGGGCTCTCAGTGCCATCAATGGCTTTAATATCAAGCTACTCTGCGCTCTGCCATCATTAGAAGAGCTCTTTGTTCCTGTGCTGTTCCTGTTAGAAAGGGTAATGCACCTTTGGTGTTTGCAGTGAGATGTGCACTGTTGTCACACACAATCTGCTCCGATCCCAAGGACAGCACTATTAAGGACTGAAGTGTTGCCGAGTAATCAAGGACTCCATTCTGCAACATCTCCGCAATAAAGGTAAATTGGCACCTGCATTTTACGCCGAAGTGGAGGGAACGGGACAACTGCAGCATAAAAAGAATTTAGTGGCATTTGGTAATTCATTCAATGCATTTTTACTGTGGGTGGCAAACCGGTTATTGTTCATGCCACACTGCTCCAATGACTTGGATTCCATTTCTCGGCTGGCTGCTGAAAAGTTTGCATGTTCTCTTCATCCACATACCCAGGGTTGTGCATGAAGGTTCCACAAAATGGAGTGGCATCCCACCCAGTGTTGATGCCTGTCCTGTGCCTAATCCTGTCAAGATAGGCACCAGTTCCCATTAACCTTGACAAATGGAAGGATGGCTAACAGACACAACGTGAAACACACAAGAAAATGGTGAAGCACCTCAGCTGTCAAGGCTTCATGTTTCCAGTTGTTACACTTCAGTCAGAGTTGATATCATCTGCATTTTGGTTGCTCTGCTTAATGTTTAATTATTATTTCATATGTTTTAAGTTTATTTCAGTACAGTTTTTTATTATTTTGGATTGTGGTTATGGCAAAAGTTCTGCCACTTTTTGTGTTTTATGGTTGGAGCCCCCGGAGGCGGGGCCACCCAGAGAACAACAACATTTATTTCTATGGCACCTTTTCATACAGGCGATGTAGTTCAAAGTGCTTTACAAGATGACAAAAAAAAAGTTATATGAAACAAAAAGCAAATAAGATTAGGCAATAATATTTCTTTATATAATATAGGTTACCGTGGCTGTCCGTTCGTCTGTCCAAGATTGTATATCACCTGTAGCTCCCAAACCATTTGACCTATCGACCTGAAATTTGGAACACATATACTACGTGACGTCTACTATCCGCTTTCAGGGCGATGATTGACATCTAAGGTTGCATTGTTCTTTATCAGTATGCTGCTGCTGGAGTATGTGAATTTCCCCTTGGGATTAATAAAGTATCTATCTATCTATCGATCTCTCTTTCCCTCTTTTTATTTTATTTTACTGTAGAATCAACTCTCTGCAGTGGCCAGCAGGGTGGCTGGGGGGGGGGGGGGGGGGGCGCATGTGTATGGGTGCCGTTTTCATCCCTACCACCTTCACCGTCACTTCCCCTACCTCTTCATATCTTAAATCATTCCTGAGGCGGATTGAAGACATAAGTGCCAGCTTAAGTGAAAAATTAAAGAAAACGTACTAAGTAATTGCAACACAAACACTGACTTAATCAGTTTTAACGTGAAAAGATGAAAGAAGAGAAGAAGCGGACCGCTAGGGTGGAGAACAGAAGAGCTGCTCAGGAAGCAGCAAGTGCATCGACCTCTGAGCAAACGATTGCTAAACGTACAGAGAAAGAGGATGAAAACTAGGAATGCTCAAGTCAAGTGTATTCACGTGCAAGTAACAATGGCAAAAGGTAAGATCAGATGGCCGGAGAGCAGGGCCGGATTAAGAGCTTTGGGGGCCCGTAGCACATTTCAAATTTGGGGGGCCCTTTTGGTCTGCATCATCTGAAGTTTAGATTCTGAACAGTTCAAACCGGACTAAATAATTATTTTACTCTCGATTATAATAAGAATCTTATAATATTTAAGTGAATTTTATGTGTTGGGCCCCTAAAGTTTTGTTGTGCAAGAAATTTACAGTTTTAAAACGTAAAGATAATATTTTTAAAGACCAGTTTTTCAATGCTACACTTTTTCATTAAATATTGGGTCCACCATTTGGGGGCCCCCGAAATTGCGGGGCCCGTAGCATATGCTACATGTGCCTATTGGTTAATCCGGCACTGCCGGAGAGTCATAAAATGAAAGACCAAAAACCAAGCAAGTCATTAGTCAGGGAATGCCAAAATGGAATCTTTATTTTTTTTTTTTTGTTTATGAAGGTAAGTATTTCAGTAAAACAATTTACGTACACTAAGTATTTTTGTTTTGAAAAATAAAACCCGTCCAATATTAGTTTTTCTTTTGTAAGTTTCTTTCAAACGAACTCCAATGCTCTTCCCACCTCTTGCCCCGCCCACATATCTTACGGTATCAATACGTCACAAACACGCACGGCAGTACACGCCTCCTGCTCTATACATTCAGACAAATGCGTCTTACTTTGTTTTACCGCCAGCACTAAAATTCACACCTCCATACTTCACACAAACCCAAGAGATGACCTGAAATATTCAGAAATACAACAGTCTTAATGTGAATGGAGGATAATGAAACTGCCCTTCCACATTTTTAATGCATTTATCGGGTCACCACCGGCTCACCACCCTCAACAGACCGCTTATCCAGCTCTCCATACTTCACCCACAATAGCCCACCATATAAATTAGCCTTTCCACATTCAAGCGCATTGAACAAAATTCTGGGACTTCTAACTTCCAACACCATTGGGCTGCACCGGTGATGATTTAGGGGTGTCATATTAAAGGGGGAAGGGTGATACTTAAGTGATCCCTTGTATGCTTTATAAATAATTTAGACCACTTTGCAGATTTGTTTTCACTTCAGCATCAAAGAATCTTTTTTTTTTTTTTTTGCTGTTGTATAAAAATCCAAATTAAATCAACTGGGATTCCATGCTGCACAGCAATACAATGGGAAAACTTCCAAGGGGGTACTTTTCATGGGTACTGAATATGCAGGCAGTGAGGCGTAGTGGTCAAGACTTTGGGCTTCAAACGCTGAGGCTGAGGGTTCAAATCTTGTGACTGACCTGTGAGACCGCGAGCGAGTCACTTCACTTGTCTGTGCTCCGATTGGGAAAAAAGTAACGGAACTGATTGTACCCCAGCTTCTTGGATGAAAATGTCAGAAAAACACTATTAATACTTTTGAGCTTACTGGATGCTCACTGCTCAGCACTGTGTATATTTACAGTATATGTATAGAGAACTGTGTGTGTAGAACACAAAAGTAATGGCTTGGGAATACAAAGGTTAATAAAATGAACGACAGATAACAAAGAGCTAAATGGCAGGGTGTAGTAGAGAAGTACGCACCCAGCTTTTAGAGCAGATGACTCCTGTCAGAATTTCAAATCGTGGCTTGCATGACTAAAATAAAAGTAAATCACCGCACCCAAACCCCCCGTTGTCTTTTAAGTTGCTGACATTGCTTCTTGTGTTTAGGGTCCTTGTGATAAAAAGGGCTGGCACCTTGGATTTGCGGGTATCCGGGTCATAGCCCCCATTTTGATTTGATATAGGTTCTTCTTGGCACTTCGAATGCTTTCTTAAAAGTAAATTAAATGGGGGGGGGGGGGGGGGGGAGGTTCGTGTGCGTTCTTTACAACGAAATATAATTTATAACGTAATAATAGCATTTATATATAATGGACAAAAGGATCAGGAGCTTGCTGCAATGGATCATGCATAAGACGGACAAAAAGGTCAGCGGCTAGTCATCGGACCGCTTCACTATTTTTTTTTACATTTTTCTATGTTGCACACTTGTGCTAAAATCATTTACATTATTTTTTTCCCCTCTTCATCAAGCAATATTCGATACCTCAGAATGTCAAGGCGAAAACAGGATTTTAGAAATGTTAGCACTTTTTTTTTTTAAATAAAAAAACTGAATTCTCACGCGGACACAATTATTCAGCCCCTTTACCCAGTACTTTGTCGAAGCCCCTTCTGGCAGCGATACCAGCCAAGAGTCTTCTTGTTTTTGACGGCACCTGTGAAAAGCACAATATAAAACAAGTCGACTCAATCGAATGTACGCTCCCCGCTGTCTTTCATTGTATATAAAAAATCATTTCACTGAATGATGCCCTGCACTTCTCTCTTCTAACCCGACGACAGGCAGATTTGCCTTTACTCCGTGAAGTTTAACCCCGCGGGTCTAATGAAAGTAACATCACAGCAGCTCCATGCTATTGGGTCCCAGGCAATTCTATCAGTCGCTCCTTTGGAGGCTTCGCTTTGGTGTCGTGTATGCTTGATTTTGTTCTTTATGTCTTCATGCTCTTTGTGTCCTTTAACAATTTGTAAGTTTAGAAAGACATTTGAAAAATAAGGGAACTAGAAGGGCTTACAACAGCCTTTAAAGTTTTAGCGGAGGCGAGGACGTGAAGATTCACATCATCCAAAGACGATGATTTGCTGATTTTGTTACAGGACCTGAGGGATGCACCCGCCTTGCACACAGAGACAACGATAAGCGATACATGATAAAGTATATATTCAAAAAATACAGAAGACAAATATATTGTATTATATATATATATATATATATATATATATATATATATATATATATATATATATATATATATATATATATATATATATATAACAAAAAACGCATAAGCAGAAGTCCTCCTCTTACGGTGATCATCATTTGCATTTATGAAACCGAACGAAACAACAGACAATACTCAGTAAACAACATTAACGATAAAATCCACCACCGTCCAGTACAGCATAGCGGGTGCAGATGACGAAGGTGTGTAGAATGAAAACCCCCTTCTGAAGGAAATGTAAAGGTTTTTCCTACCAGGTTCAAGTTGCAGCGTGAAGAACTGGCGAGATTGGGAGCGCCCCAGACGAAATCCCATAGACGAGCAGGCACAGTACTGCACATAGTACATCCAGAAAAAAAATGTAATCCACGGTGTGTGTTTGTAATACGTTGAAACAAATACAGACAGCTGATCGCGATTCCCTCGGCGTCTTGTTGGCTCCCTTTTTAAAGAGCCCGCGCGATCATTTTTTTCTACCCAGAAACCCCTGCGCCTTCCGAAACATTAGCAAAGCTCCCAGGGCGGCTGGGAATTGTAGGCAACTTTAAGTAAAGCAGCTACAAGAATATACTTTAAAATAGTTCGTGTCACCATCGGGTGCAGCGCTTATTGCAGAATGAAAATGATAGTGATGAATACACGGGGGGACGACAGGACTACCTGTCCTCAGACTTGTAACCACTATATGGAAGCAAAAGAACATCTTTGTGTTTCAGAGCAACTGACCAGCGTAATCAAACATCTTAGCCTGGCAATATAAAATAAACGGGAGACAAGGTCAGCATCCATACATATTTCTACCACATAATATCTAGTATTTCTGAAATGTTATTTTAATTAAGAGTTATTTTAAACAGAGTGTATAATTCCCATCGTGATGCTATCTGTGATTATTATTTTTCTCAGTGCAAAAAGAAAAGACTAGAAAGTGGCCATCATCAATTGATATCATGGAGACAGACTGGCCAAACCAATTCATGCCAAGTTAGTGACAGGCACACTTCTTAGCACCATGGGCCACTTTGAATTGACCCTTATTTTGAAATTGTCAGGGAGTGAAGTACACCGTTCCTCCATGTGGTGTTGATTTACAAATATTCATCTGTGGATGGTGATGTTCAGATCTTGTGACAGACACTAAAACTGGAGGAATGGCAGACACTGACGAGGCAACAATACAAGAAGACCTGGAAAAGCTCCAGAGCTGGGAGAACTCCTGCAAAATACAGTTAACGTAGAAAAGTGCGACATGTGGGCAAAAGGAATGTTGATTATAAATACAAGATGGGAGACACAGACCTACAGGAAGAGACCTCTGTAAAGGATTTAGGGGTTTATGTTGATACAATGTTGTCATCGTCTGAGCAATGAGCAGAAGCGATTAAAAAGGCAAATAGTAAAAAGTGTTGATTATAAATCAAGTAACATTATGCTCAGACTACGTAATGCACTAGTGTGTGACAAACTATGTAAGGGGTCTGTGGCAGTGTATAATTTTGTTTTATAAAAACAGGGCGGCCCAGGCTTGTATATGTGGGTGCGTGCTGCTGCAAAGCCATGTAGCCATGGGGCGTTCAGTAAAGAAATTGGCTGATTGCTTGTTCACATGCAAACACAACTAGCTCAGCCATTCCGCATCAATTCTCAGCAGGTCATTAAGACAAACACCTACATCCACAAAGTATAAAATGGAATCAGAGCAGGACAAATGGAAGAAAATGGCAATAGAGAGAAAAAGAAAGGAAATCAAATGGAGAACCAGAAGAATGAGAATCACTGGCCTCATTCTCGGGTAATGATTTGTTCATGAATCCAATAAATGAGAATCATGGGCCTCATTCTCGGGTAATGATTCAGTTTGAACTTGAATGACTCTGTGAATGACATATGTCAATGCAGTCAGTGAAGTGTAAAAAAAACATGCATTAAAATACATTTTAAAGGAAATAATTGTTAGGCAGTAGAAAAATATTTGTATAAGATTTCATTTTGTGTGACTAATTTGTTGAATGTAAAAAGACACATAAACATATTAGTTTAATATTATGTTTATACATCCAGCTCGTAAGATCCTCATTGTTGGGGACCCGAGTGGCTGGACCAGGCCAAGGGGATGCCCACGTAACACCTGGCTGTGGCCGATAGGGGGTGGGATTGGACCGTGTGTCTGCCTGGGGGGTTTCCAACCGGGATCCCGAGTTGTTTTGTCGTGTAGTGGGTGCAGTAACACACCGTGCATGCTCCCCAACTTGATTTGACTTCAATTCGAATAATACATTTTTACAAATTCCGACTCTGTGACTTTCTCTCAGTCCATTGACTGTGGACCCTTCAGAGGTTTATTTTCTCCAGGGAGGCTGCTGACTGGAGTTTTTGTTTTCCTCTCCCCCCAGTATCAATGGACTATAGTTCAACCATTAATTCGTGGAGAGATATTGTTGGTTTCCATGTATGTTAGTCAATTTCTACTTTGTTTTCTGTGTTTATGTGTACTAATTCTGTATTTGGTCATTTGTAAAATCAATACTTGCATTTACCTGAGAACTTGTCACAGTGTACTGTGCCTGCCCTCACTGCAGTGTGATATACAAAAATAAACTGAATTGAACGAGTTCTCTCTCTCGCACACACACTCTCTTTACAGCTTCTCAGGATGGCTCCGTCTGACAGTGTGTGTGTGTATCTGTTTCTCTCTCTTCCTGATCCAAGTAGCCCCCACCAGAATTTTCATGTGCACCCCCCTGTTTTCACATAACACACCCAGGTGACTTGGGCCAGGCCTCTTCAAACTCCTTGAAAAAGCTCTTGAACGTAAAATTCAGATTGTGAAACGGTGCCTGAAAACTTCACATCAGTCAGACTCCCAGCTGGGCTGTTTTCTTGTGGAGGTTAATTGTTCTCCCCGTGTCCCTGCAGTCTGGCTTGGAGCTTCCCGACATCTGCTCAAAGTCCGAAGTCTCACTAACTGGTGGCATTAAACTGGTTGAGTGTGGGTGGCAAACCGATGGTCAGTCCAGGGTTGTGGCCACCGCAGTCAGTACTGAAGATGTGCCCTGAACAAAGCGGCTCTGGAACAGGACAGGTGGATCTGGTATCACAATCTTCAGAAGAATTTGACATTTCAAGAATTGTATTACATCAATGACCAATTAATTGACTTCAAGTAAAAATAATTTTATTAAAAAAACATTTAAGTGAGTAATCATGTAGTTAAGTGTTCATTTGGTTAAAAAAAAAAACTCACAAGAACAGCAGCTGCTCTCACCTTATTCGCACACTTTAAATAAATAAACATGTTTATTTAAGGAAAGGGACAGAGAAAACATGACGGAAAAACACGATGGAAGCAGGCTCTGGAACAACACTGAACAGCTGCAAATGGTGTACAACATGCAAAAAGAAAGAAATAGCTGGGAAGAAGGGTACCGTCTGAACGACAACTTCTCGGAGGCGTTTATTTACCAAAATAAATGAAAACATGAGATGTGATGCGGGAAGGGCGCTGTCAGCCACAATAACAGACTGGGTCATTTGTCGTGACTTTGCCGAAACACATTTACTCTGCTCTGAATTCATTTATGACATATTGCGCAAGAAAAACAAAATGCATGTATCCATCAAAAAAGCATTAAACCAGTTCAGATAGCTAGCTGGCTAGAATAGATGTGAAAGGCACTATATGATAGATAGATAGATAGATAGATAGATAGATAGATAGATAGATAGATAGATAGATAGATAGATAGATAGATAGATAGATAGAATAGATAGATAGATAGATAGATAGAGAGATGAATGGTACTATATAATAGATAGATAGATTCTGAAATGGGGTGAGTGGATCTTCACATGCCTTTAAAAGTAATGAAAGAACAGAGGTGAGACTGCCTATCAGAGCCATGGACTCCCCCAGTACACTAGGTGGCAGCATCTCATTTTTGGATCACCTATGTACAAACCTGAAGGGCAGCCTCGGAATTGTAGTCCTGTTGGGCCGTCCTATGGGATGCCAGAGGGGGCTGCAGAGACCGAGAATCCCAGCTTTGAGGGGCTTCCTCCTGACCAGGGTGTAATGTTGTGGCACTGAACGTAATCCCGGGTGCTGCATAAAGGGAGTCACCTAACCTCAGAGGACCAGGGGCTTGTCGCAATAGATCATGTATTTGATGAACAAAAACCTCAGGGGCTTCAGGGGTGGCAGTGAGGGGTTGCGTCCACCATTGTGGTGGTCCTCTGTAAAACTGTATGTGTGAGAAGAGCAGGTAGGCCGTGAATGACCAGTCACTTTGACCATTATTTACCTAAAAGCTATACAAATCGAAGCTCCTCTCTAATTGATTACTATTATTATTATTTACCTGACACTTTTATCCAAGGTCACTTTCAACATTTAAAATGCAATTGGTTGTGTTCCTTTATGTTTTTCCTATTGGGGCATAGGCAGGTGAAGTGACTCCCTCGTGGTCAAATGGTGTCAGAAGTGGGATTTTGAACCTCTAAGTCTACAGCCTTATTCACTGCACCACAATTTACTTTATTTTTATTGTTTTTTTTCCCTCAAAGGAAGAGTACACATTAGCCATTATAAAACTGTAACAGGAAATACCATGCGATATTTGCATAAATTCTTTACACAGATAACTATGTACAGTAAACAGACAGTCAAAAATGAATCCATATAAACTTTTAATGCATTCAACAAATTACACTGAAAAAAGATCCTGTATTTGAAGGGAAACAGAGCATGTCCTTAGGGTATGTAGGTGACAATGGCAGGAACAAGAACGACATGTACACAAATTCAGTTTGCAAAGTTCCTCCTAAAAGTGAGGCTGGGGAAGGTAGGGTCTATGGCAGTTCATGCAATTTGGGAAAAAGAAACTAATTGGCAACAGCAGACCACTCTCAGCACAGCATAACTAATTTCACCCAGTCGGGGGCAACAGGCTGAGCACTCAGGAGACGCCCGAGTCATTGGGATGCCCTCCACCCTTGAATCACGTGAATCAGAAATCAGAAGGCTGTCGGAATAAAAGATGACGACTCCTCGTTTAATCTTAATTGCAGCAAGTGTAAAGGAACACTCCACCCAAAAATATTTTTCTTTACGCTATTTACCCCCAGCACTTTTTTTTTTTTTTTTTTGTTCTTTATTTCGCCTTATACAATTTCTTGTATTAGGAATTTGGTAGTTTTCGAATACCCCTTGGGGTCAGAGCGCAGGGTCAGCCATTGTACAGCGCCCCCTGGAGCAATTACAGGTTAAGGGCCTTGCTCAAGGGCCCCAGCAGAGTAGGATCTCTTTTGGCAGTGACGGGGATTCGAACTGGCAACCTTCTGAATGCCAGCACAGATCCTTAGCCTCAGACAATTTATTATTATCAAGAATGAGAGAAAACAGTTTATCATAAAATGGAATGTAATGGCGACCTGCTCTGTCCAACAGCAAACAATGTGAAAAATGGACAAAAATTCTCGCGTTACTCATGTCGCATAATCCACGTGTCCATAATGCACTGAAATGCTCAAAATGTATGCTTGTTTTTTTTTAAAACTAAACTGTTGTTAATATTTATGGAAAAACTGAAAGTAAACAGGAAAGGTGCATTCCCAAAAGTGTGTGGTTCTGAATTGAAGACCCGCCTCTCCCCCTCATTCATTGGTCAAGAGTCCTGTCTTCAATTCGAACCTCAAAATTATGGGAATGTGCCTTTCCTGTTTAAGTGCTATGCTGACTTTACCAGAAATGAGTATCTACTGTATAATAAGTCTCCACTGTCTCTGTGTGTGTATGTGTATATTATAGAGTCCCTCCGAGTAATCCGATTGGTCAGTATGGCTTTAATCCGATTGGTCAGTTAGGCTGCACAGGTTCAGTGTTACGTATAATGACGCAATTCCTGATTGAGTGAAGAATTTTTTTATGATTTTATAGGAAAAAAAAGGAGGTAAAATGGAGCATTTCAACAACAACAACAAAGCAAATAGTATTTAGTGACTCAAAGTCACTCAGCACTATTAACGAGCTACCACCCGATTTGCCTTCAAAAGATGAGAAGTACTCTCAAGAATACAAATGATGGTTTCACAGGAGGTAATGGGGCCCCATCTACCACTGATGGTAGTCAAAAAGTGGACAGGAGGCGAGCAAAATGCCTCGAAATGACAGGGTTGAGAGAGGCAGGCTTTATGGGAATGTGATTGAGTGGGGAAAAAAAAAGTTGTTTTGATAAACACGGATACCGAAGAAAGGAGTAGGAGGAATGCTGAGAGTCGCCTTCATAGATAGTGTCCTGACTCGGCCGGAAAACAGAGAACTAATTTTTTTGAGAAAAACAGGAGACGTAAGCAAAAGGCAAACAAATGAAAATAAAAATAAACCAAAGCAACCAAAACCTAAACGAGAGGCAAAATTCAAAGTCAAATAACACGCTATAAGTCAAAAAACAGGCAAAACATGAAAAGTAAACACACGAGAAGTCAAAGGAAAATTAGGATTTCATCCGCCAGTCGGTTGAGGCTCAGAGCAAAAGGCCGACCTTTTATGTTGTTTGCTGATTAAGTCAAGGTCACGACCCTGGAGACCACACCCTTAGAAACACATCACGTGACCCTGACAACGGTACACAATATGGCTTCTCTTAAAGGAAAAGGCTACAAAACATCAATATTCAGCCTAAATCATGACATAAGGGAAGAATTGGCAAGAATACTGTGGCAGGCATCCATGCCCAGCCGGGATGCCCCTGCACACTATATTCAGGGGTAGCAGCCCTGGACACTGCAATACCTCCCCCTGGACACTAGATGGCCGCCCCCCTTGTGGTGGAGCAGTGCCTCGGTTTCCCACAGGGCTCCCTGGGAATTGGAGTTGGGTGCAGCCCTGTTGGGTCCCGCAGGCACCGCCAGGGTGTACTGTGTTTGGGAATCCTGAGCCCATGTGGGCAGCATATACATCACACCCGGAAGTGCAGCCGGAACTCGGTGATCAAACACCTGGAGCACTTCTGGGTGAACTATAAAAGGAGCCAGCGGCCACCGCTCAGGGGCCGGAGTCGGGTGGAGGAGGACAAGGTTGCCTGGGAGGAGTGGTTGGTGACTGTTGTGTTTTTGGGACTGTGTATTGCCTGTGGGTCACGAGGAAGACGTGCGCCCACAGGGGAAGAAAACAAAAATGTATTTCTTTCATTTTACACGTGCCTCCGTGTCAATCTATGTTGGGTCGGGCACTATATAGCGCTTTTATTCACAATACGAATGATGATTTCACAGCAGGTAATGGAGGCCCATCTACCACTGGTGGTATTCAAAAAAGTGGATGAGAGGCGAGCAACGCATCTCAAAATGACACAATTTGAGATGCAGGCTTTACAGGAACGCAATTGAGAGGGAGCGCAGATCGAGAAAAGTTGAGCTACACGAGGATACTGAGGAAAGGTGTGGAACGAACACTGAGGTTATACATATAAGGGCAAGATGAATCAAATTCATTTCACAAGTCAGCATGCCTAGTTAATTATATTTTAGCAAAAGATGCATGCGTTTTGCACATTTTGGCCCTTCAGCTGGATAACGAACATGCAGAATATGCGAGAAATGTATTAATTTTTCAAATCATATTCACATTTGCAGTTGGACAGAACAGGTTGCCATCACTTTCCATTACATCATAAACTGTATGAAAGCATGAGATTAAAAATTTATCTCAGCCATCACTGCAAGCTACGTCCACACTACTACATTTACATTTAAAAAAACAAAAACGTTGGAAAATGTTATCTTTCTGTGAAGGGCGACCAATCAGCGAATGAGTCTTTGTAATCTTTAATCTTTGTAATCTTTTGTCAGGATCCAATCATGGAAGGAGCCACGATACAAGCACGAACCAACCAGAGAGCGGCCCCGAGTGTCATCTTCGGAAAAAAAATGCATTTACGTCCATCCACACCAAAACGCCAACGTTATGATTTTGGGACGTTCTGGAGAGCGTTTTTTTAAAAATCTTCATTTTCAGGGGTTGAAAAACGGCGGGGTAGTGTGGACGAAAAGCAAAAACGTAGGCAGATGTAGGCGCATTTAAATGATAAAGGCATTCGTGTGGGCGGAGCCATAAACTTCATGGGGGGGGGGGTAACATTTAAAAATTGTATTATCTGTGGGTGGGCTGTTCCTTTAATGCAATTCAGCGAAGTGCCGCGACAGAAATGAAATAAAACGATCAAGCCTGTCTGCCCAACCTAATTTTATTTCCACAGACATCAGCACCCGGGGAAAGTGCCTTGAGATGTTTATGCTACCCCTGGCCCCCTCTCTGTGGTGTTAGCCCCGATCAATTTTATCTCATTGTATGAAAACGCATGGCATCCCAAAGCCCCAAACCCTTTCCAATTTTATATGCACGAAAGAACGCCCGCAAAACTCCAAGAGGGGACCAAGACCCTAACGCCTGATTCTGCCAGGATAGGCCGTAAGAGAAGCTGGGTGGGAGTTGGTGATCCCCTAAGATCAACACCCCCCCTTTAAGGCCTTGCGTTTCACAAACCACCAAACAAGCAAGTGGCAGCATGAATTAAAAGAGCGGCCACAACTCTAATGAGGACTGACAGCTACACGGCCCTTTACAAACGAACAAAATGCCGGAGAATAAAGCAATCCGAGCCTCGTCATTATTAAATTGTTTCCCGTTGCACAAAGTGGGTTTTAAATTACCTGCAATGCACATGGTAGACATAATTTTATTAACACAAAAGTAAAAAAAAAAGCAATTTGCATCAAGATGACAGTAATAGGACATTCAGCGCACCCCCGGTCTCTCCGCGTGCGCGCGCGCGCCTGTGTTTTTTGCTAAATTGATAGTAAATAATCTAATTTGCCAAATTGTGGCTTAAATATATTGCGAAGTTGAGAATTTCTAACTTTCACAAGGGGGCGGGGGGGGGGGGAGCGCCTGTTTTAAACAGTCAAGGCAATGGAATGGGCGCCGAATGAATGAAAAGGGGGAGGGAGGGGGGGCAATGAAAGCTGACAACAGAAGGGCTGCTGCGGGAAATGTCAAATCCTGCTTAAATGCGAACAAATTTCGAGCGCTCGAGCTATTCAAACAAGCTGTCAATGGCCGCTCTTTCATATGCGCTAAAGTCGACACTCGCTAAAATACTAATTATCCCAAATGGGTGTTATGAACTTCTCCTTGCGTGTTTAAAGTTTCAACAAGACTGGGCTTTATTAAATGTGGCCGCGGAGTAAACAGGCCGTCCTGGAACACTTGGAAAATTAATTGAGAAATAAAATAAAATAAAAGCAGCGTGTAAATCTGTAGACTGACACTGAAGTGCGCGCTCACGTCACGTGTGGACACGGACACGCGGGTGGGGGACGCCAGAACATAAATATGCAAAACATGTGGAGGTCTTCTATCTATTCATTCGCGCTAATTATTTCAAACGTGTTGCTTACGTACACAAGGACAGGGGAGGGGAAGGAGGGCCCATACCGCGCACTCTTAAAGCCCCCCGAATTTGTGATGTCACCGAGCCAGGAGCGGGCGGCAGACGACACCCCCCCCCCCCCTTTGTTAATTAATCTGAATTTCTGATTCATAATACACAAGGCATTTGTGAAGGGGGGTCGAGGTCGAGGTCATAAATGCGCCCTGTGCCCTCTCCCTCCGCACAGGCGCACAGCCTGTCGCCACGGATTTAAAAAAGAAAAGAAAAAAAAGAAAACGGGGGGGGGCAATGCAATAAAACCTGTTTGTAATTGTGGTCGAGATATTTTCCTTTCAATAAACCTGAAAACAACTTGGTGTTTATCCCCATTAAGCATCCGTCCAGGAAACGGGGAAACTCCGAAAGAGTTGTGTCTACAGAGCGAGCGCCGAACGAGGCCTTTATTCTACACGCGTGAGCGGCGCAGGGAGAAACGCAAAAAAAAAAAAAAACGGACGGTATTTGGAAAAGAAAAAAAAAAGAGAGACGACCGAAATCCAGCAAGTCAAAGGGGCCACAGTTCTCACCCCGTAGGTTTTATCATCCAGCCATCCATCCATTTGCTGTTTGCTTTGATGGCAGCCTAACCGGAGATGAAGAAACGGGCGAATTATTATAGCAAACAGTAGCACTAAAAGAAAGAGAGAACGTCCATTAGAGCGTCAGACACAGCTGTGGACGGGCTTCAGGTCTGTCTGATGATGATGATGAACCAGGTCTCTGAAGTAGGTTTCTGTTGTGCACATCTACAGACTAAACCAACAGAAACACGGACAAAACAGAAAGCAGGAAAAGATACCATCCGCCACATTTATTATTATTAATAGTAATAATAATAAATTGTTCTTCACTGGTGTTGTCAAGACATTTACTAAAGTACATTACATTTGTGCAGATCTACAGCCCACCCCCACACGGACAAACAGAAACAAGGAAGTAATACCAGTCCTCCACATCATTCTTATTATCATTATTAACATATTCATTATTATTATTATGATGATGATGATGATGATGAAGACGATTTCTAAAGTACATTTCAGTTGTGAGTCTGACTAACAGGATCACGCACAAAACAGGAACCATACCAGTCCAGTACATTATTATTTGTTATCATTACTACTTTTATGATAAAGATGATTATTATTGCTATTACTGTTAAGCCTTTTTTAAGTACAGTTCGATTGTGTAGCCCTACAGCCTATCCTAACAGGACCAGGCACAAAGCAGGAACCAGGAAAGGATACCAGTCCATCACGTCATTATTATTATGAATATCGATATTATTATTATCACCGATTATTTGTATTATTACTATTATTAATACTTTTTAAAAGTATATTTCAGTCGTGCAAATATAGACTAGCCCAACAAGATCGCGCACAAACCAGAACCACGGAAATCATACCAGTTCACCTTCTTCATATTATTATTTTTATTTATTTCATTTTTCATTTTGTTAATCATTATTTTCTACAGAGCGTCGTGAGAATCCTGGTCAATCTTGACAGCGCAGAACACGAGTAAACCCTAAATGTTAAATCAGCCTTCTCCATTATAATTATGTTTATTATTATTATTGTTCTTATTTGTATAATTAATAAATAATTATTATTTTTGTTATTATGCATATGTTACACAAGTATGTGCCTCATTTGATTCCTAAACTGAAAACTTTTCTGAAATTGTACAGAAAAGAAGGCGGGATCACTGAATTAAGGTTGACGTAGTGGTCCATTTTATCTTCTGAGAAAAGTATTATTATTAAAATTATTTTGTTTTGATAGGTTGCTCTTGATTTCTTGATTGAAGGGCATTTTTCAATATCCACGTTTGAAATTAATACATTATTTACACTAAAACACAAACTTATTTTAGCATATAATAACAATCTTACAACTGCTAATATTAATAGTAATAATAACAGTGCTACTAATAACGTGACAGAGAGCCCCAGTGGTCTCGGCCCTGCGCTCGGCTGGTGTTACACCGCAGGCTGAGAGCTCTGAAGACGACTCCACAACCAAAGGCTCCGGGTCCTAACACAGCAGAGGGTCTCTGGGGGGCGAAAAAAAGTGACATGACCTGCGAAGGCTGCTCGTTTTACTTCATTGTCCCAAAAGCCGTTCTGCGGCGCAGTTCGAACAAATGACAACACCGGCATCATGTGGAAATCGAGGAGGGGGTTTAGAGGGAGAGTCCAGACGACGTACAAAGTTGTTTCATCCCCACGATCATAAAAGTAAAACCGCGACAAAGGCGCCTCTTAAGATGTCAATTAAATAATCGCCTTGCGTAAACTTTATGAACTAACTCGGTTTTTATGGCTCGCACTGCGCTTGATTTCCACGAATGCGACTTTAGGTCTGCTTTTGCGTGGACTTTACCTACAGTACCGCCCTTGGCGAGCTCGGCTCCTCGAGGGTCGCACATCGTTAACAGCAGATATGTCGGCGGCCAGTGGGCTCCAGTCGAACAGCTCGTGTGTTCGTCTTTGTCGGCTCCAATCTGCTCGTGTGCGCGACCACCGTTATATCATCAGTCGGGCTAAAATCCTTCCTCAAGGAAACAAAAAAGGAAAGAAAACGCACTGAGACATATTCACTTTGCTTTGTGAATTTACACGAGTAAATCCATCCAGAAAAAGTGAAGAAAAAGAACACGAAAGAAACGCGGCATTAAATCAGGACAAAAAACGACAGGGGCCTTTATACGCAGTAGAAGGTGAGGTGGGGGCTTCTGTGCTGGCTGGACACGGTCACTGGCCCGGACGGAGCGCACTGCTTCATGCCGTCAGGGGGTCTGCTCGGCGTCTTCACGTTTAAAAGCCGAGCGTCCACAAGGTGGAAAGTGCACCGCACAACAACGGGAAAGAACTTGTCTGAAACAAGTTTAAAAATGCAAGTGTGAACAAGTGCGTGCATTTTAATAGCCGTTGCACATGAAAACGAGACGTTTATCTAATGGACGTGTCCTGAATTAAAATTTGGAATAAAGCGAAATCAGTGACACCATTTCATTCCATCTGTGTTGTTAACGTATAAGACAACAATGAAGAGGAGCTGCAAATATTTGCACAAGTTCCGCATACGCCAATGCATAAAATAATTTATAAAAGCCAAACTTTAAAAACGCCCTTGCGCAGTTTTTCAAAAAGATTTTGAGTGAAAAAAATCTTTTTTTTTAAAAAATAATTTACAAATTTAGACTTCAACAAAAACTTTGGAGAGCCTGCATATTCCAATCTGCAATCAGGTTGCCATAAAAAGAGTAGCAGAAATGTCTCTGTACGTAATTATAAACAATTCAGTTCTTTTAATTTATATAACTTACTGATATATAGCGCCTTTCATGTCCATCTGTCGTTTCTACAGTGTCTTTCATATTTATCTATCAAAATCTATTTAAATACACATGCTGTATGCCATTGAAAAGTCGTCTTTTATTAGTTTATAAAGCGTCGGAAACTTGTGTGCATACAGTATAATATTCAGAAGAAACCAGATAAATTTTATAATTCAGAAATTGCGCACATTTTAAATTTAATTTATGCAAAAATATTCTTCTGCTGTGTCTTCTTCTTTCATAACTTTTCTCATTTTTTTATTGCGATTCATTTATTTTATGTTGCATAGCTTTCTATTCTATAGCGCCTTTTATATCTATTTATTGTATGGTGCATTTCACTATTTATATACACATATGCCATATTTTATTAAATCTTTTAAATTGTCTAAGACTTTTGTGTCTACAGTACTTTACTTAGAAACAAAGGAAAATGTAACTTATAAATTGTACACATCTTAATTTTTTATACAAGCTAAAACTGAGTAAAAATACATTTCATTTTTTTAAGTTGTATATCTATTCATCTTTCTGTGTTATATAGTGCCTTTCCTATCTATCTGTGTATTTTATAGTGCTTTTCATATTTATCTATCTATATACACACATGCCACTGAAAAGGCCTTCTTTTATTAAATAACTGCTACAATGTTCATACATACAGTATTTATATTTAATTTTAGAACAGGAATAATGTAACTTAAATATTGTGTATATTTTAAATTTGCTTTAATCACAACTATTAATGAAAAAATTAACATATCTGTTATATAGTGCCTTTCCTATCTATTTATATGCACACGTATGCCACTGAAAAGGCGCTCATTTATTTCATAGTTGAAATCGCTCCACCAGAGACCTTTGTGCCTATTATTTAGAAGAAAGATGGAAAAGTAACTCAGAAATTGTTCATATTTTAAAATACAGATCTTTTAGCATATCTGTTTATTTTATAGCGCCTTTCATATTTCTCTTTTCTATAGTGCCGTTCATTTTTATCTAATTGTTTGCATATATCCCATTGAAAAGGCGTTCTTTTACAGTTAAAGTAACTTGTAAGACTTTTGCGCCATTGTTTAGAAGAAGAAAAAAAGGTAACTTAGAAGTTTTACGTATTTCAAATTTGCTAAACCCAATAAGCAAACATGTAATTCAGCTCTTTAAGGTATAAATCTCTCTATGCCTTTCATAGCTATAGTGCGTTTCATATTTATCGATTTTTTACATATATAAGATAAGGTGTTTTTTTATAGTTAAGAGATATTAAGATTTGTCTCTACAGTAGTTATATTTCAAATTTGCTTTATGCAGAACTATTAAAAACGCAGTTCTGTTCTATTACGTTGCATATTCGTCTCTGTAGTATATAGTGCCTTTCATCGCACACATGCGCCATTGAAAAGACCTTTTCTTAAATATTTTAAAGAGCTCCTGAGACGCGTGCGCCTGCAGTAGTTAAGAGGGAAAAAGTCATTTAGATTGGGTGCCCATTTTCAAAACTGCAGCATCCCGACAGCTCTGAGCGCCTCTGTGATTGCGGAGAAGTTCGTTTCAGCGCTCCGGCGGCTCGTCTTCCTGGGCCGTTTGATGGCTTTGGTGAGCGGCTGTGTGGCTCGGGGAATCTTTTATTCCCAGGATTACAGTACAGTCTGACCGTTTAAAGAAGCCGATTATAACTTTTTTGTTTTTGAAAAAGACAAAACTCGTAAACTTTCCGAGAAAACGAGTCGCTGGCGCATCTTTAAAAATCCGACAACTCCTCGCGTGCTGTTCCGTCCAATCTCGGCAGTTCCCACGCGGTGCTCCGTGACGGACTCCGTGCTCTGCCGTTTCAGTTTGGCCTCCTCCATCTGAACTTATCTGCATTTGAAACAGACGGAGTGTTCATGGCTGCCGCTTCCACAGTGCTACTTTGGAATTTTCATACAATGTGGAAGGCGAAAAAAAAATTCCCGTTGTAAACTGCAGCCGCACGCCACAGCTGCCATTTTCTGTCACTTGTGTTTGTTTCGCCGTTTCGTGTTTGGAGGCGGCTGACGCTAAATTGTTCAGATTACAGACTAAATGATAATTTTGCAGAAAGTGTCAATTAATTAAAACTATCTGTCTTGTTCGCATGTATTTGCGGCTTTGTCGTTTTTTTTATCAAAAATATAATTTATAATTTCATTGTTTTTAGTTTAAAAAAAAAACTAACTTTACAAATCTAAAAAATAGCGGTCATAAAAAGTCTATTTTAAAGCGATCCAAACGTCTGTCACAAATGACTTTTAAGGCAGTGTCCAGGGTGCCAAAATGAAACACAATCTCATAATGAGGAAATGAAAATCAGCATTCCGTTTGTATAAAACACTCATCGGCTCTCCACACGTGAAAAAATACAGAATATGAAAGAGGGGGATTTGCGAGCACCGTTTAATAACCCCGTGGCCAAGAGCCATTAACCTTTATTTAAAAATAAATTAAGGCTACTATTTGTGAACATTCACGGTTTGATCTATTGGCATTAACGCTGGAGTAATATCATCGCGCCGACCAGATTATTCCAAATAATTCTGACAATAAAAATCTAAAACGCAGTGACACGAATATCAACACCCGCGAGATCGAATTGGAGTGAGAAAATCTACCAACGATTTGAGGAAGAAAAACAAAAATAAAAAAAGACTTGCAAAGATTGCTCTGTATATAGAGAAGTGATTTAACACGCGCTCTACAATGAATAAATAATCCAAAACACTGAGATCTGTCTGTCGATGGGGGGATAAAGAACAAGTAACCCTCAGAATGGTATATTAATGTTCACTAGCCTTCTATTACAGCATAAAACGAATCCAAGAAAACAAAGAGGGCCGTTCACCGAGGGGAAAAGGGACCCCCGCGTGACGACTGGAGATGAAAACAGGTAAGTGACAGAAAAAAGGCCTTCAATTGTATATTTGATTACAGTAATATTTTACCCTGACCGAAATAACTGCCTTTCTCATTACATTTATTTTAACAAACATATAATGGAAAGTAGCAGCAGAGACTCAATTATTCAGAGCGGACGGGTGCTCATTTACTTGAAATGTCCAATTCGAAATAATGAGGCGTAGATATAAAGGAAGCGAGTTGTGACGCTTTAAAGAATAACTGCGATTAACACGAGAGCAAAACATTGAAACACACACACACATATATATATATATATATATATATATATATATATATATAGCTCCACATACACACGGGTGCTGAAAACTAAAGTCAAACATGATCTGCAGTTCGACATGGTGATGAATTGGCACACCGTAGACACGTACACGCCGGATTCAGGCGTTTTAAAAACGTCTCAACGTGTGTTGGTTTTCTATTAGGAATCGCCTTTTCATTTTTTTTTGTGCCAAGCTTTTTGACGTTGTGAAATCCCAGAGGCACAGAAAGAGAAAAGGGTGGTCTCAACAGCCTACGCGCCTTCAACGTTCTTTCTATGCGGAGCGCACCGACCCCTTGCATTGAAGGCAGACCTGCGAGTGCACGTGCGCGTGTGAACACTCCGACACAAAGCCATCTCGTTATTTATGTGTCTTTATTTGTTACAATTTAGGCAGACCCGACAGAACTGCGCGTCTTTATACTTCCAAGTTTGTTAAAGTGCGTCTTTAGTTGTGTGAAATTAAGTACGACGCCGTTAGACTGAGCCTTAACCATGCACGGCAGGGGCGTTTCAAGTGCGGATTCAACACTAGCGATGTGTCGGTGCCATATAACGAGTTTTAGATTATTGATAATCGCCATTAGGATATGTTATATAAAACTATAATAGGGTTTGTATTTTATTTCTGGTACCCATTCAACACCATTAAGGAACGGAAAATAATATTTATGTAAGAAGTACGCAGCATGACAGTCAACGTTAATGTAACTGAGATGTTTCGCATGAACGTTTCCGATCTGTACGCCGCACTATGAATATTTCATTCACATACCTACTTGCACCAGCGCACAGATACTGTATGGAATACACGCATTCATACATAGGCATACATTTAAAATATATTCGCCACGGAATGAATACTTAATTCACACACAAGCATATAAAGTACACACATACATAATATACTGTCACTAGAAGATGTACCATAAAATATCGCAATTAAAAACTCGAGCAGGTTGCACGTTTGCGCTAATATGCCCACCATTACACCACAGCTTGCATTCGCTCACTACTAACACATCGTGCTCTCAAAGAAGAACGTGAAAGTGCTTTCAGAATCTCCACTCTTGTAGTCAGAGCATCATCGATTGAGAAAAAGAGGAGAAAGAGTTATAAGCGATTTGAAGCGCCTGTAAATCTGAGGGCCTAACACGAGGCGTGCGCGTAAGCTTTTTCTTTAAAGGAGGGAGGGGGGGTGCAAGCGTTTCAAATATGAAGCTTGTGCTGTTGATTGAGTGGTCCTGACAATAATTAATTAACAATATTATATAGCGTCTTTCCCATGCACAAAACGCTTCACGGACATTAAAAATGAACAACGGGGGCATACACTGCACTGGTTACAAACCACCCGCATAAAACACACAAAAGGAGATCAATCTCCAAATCCCACTTCAGATACTGTGTGGCCATGAGCAAGTCACTTCACCTCCTTGTGCGCCAGATGCAAAAAAAAGTATGATCTCTCAAATGGTGCAAGTCACTTTGGATAAAGGCGTCAGCCAAATAATTGAGTAATAATACGTAATTACACCAAACTGGCAAAAGCCGAAGCTCCATGGGTATACGCCTTGTATATGCCACAGGATGAAATCTAGGAATGGCGAATCTGGTTTCAGGAGGTTATATTTAAATCAAATTATTTTGTTTACCTCTAAATAACTTTTTTTTTTTCTATCCCAGAAAAAGAGTATACGGAGTGGATACAATTCAAGGCAAATACTTTTACACGTACGCTGAACACGTGCACGCCATGCTTTTATTTTCTAAGCCCGCTTCTGATCATTGTGTTTCAATATTTTTTTTCCGCTCCTTATCTAAACATTATTCACAAGAAAATGACTTAGAAACCAATGTACACAAGACGCTGTAATTATGAGGCTAATGGTTTCAATTGAGCTGACGATCATATCTTTTTTGCAGCGATTTATCAAAAAAAGAGAGAGAGTCTCGTACGTGGACTCGACGATTTAGCCGAGCGTGACTCGTTTTTCATTGAAGTCTACGGCGTAAAGTGCAGCCCCCCGTTTCTTAGCATTCTGGCACACATCCACATTTCTTTCTCTCTTTTTTTTTGCGTCTTACGCGTCTAACATAACGCTCTTAACTTCATCTGTAAACGCAGTCTCGCTGGAAATGGTAGGCTTATCATAAAAAAATAAAGAGGAGTTTCATATTTTTTGGTCACAACGCTATTACTTTGATTAACTTCCATTGAGTTTAATGTGCAAACGCGCAGGAGAAAATGACAGCCGAGGTTAGAATTTAACAACCCAGTGACAATAAACGCGAAATGAGTGAAAAATCACCGATGCCCATTTTCTTTACATTTCACAACCCGGTGAGTTTTTTTTTTTTTTTGGCATTATTCCAGTCACATTCTTTTTTTTCAGCGTGCTGTGATTTCCCTAGGCGTGTAACGCACGTGCGCACGTCTTGTCCGGAAAGGGGAGTGGGATTTACGCTTATGGATGGATTTCCTTCCACTGTTAAGATGCCTAATTACACATTCGGGTTGAACATTTTTTTTCTGCTCGGGATAAACAAGCGCGGTTATCGAATACGTACGTGTTTCACGTGGACCGACAGACCGAGGTGGGCCTTTTTTTGGGATCCCCTCCGCGCGCACATTGAAATCCTGTTAGGAAAAAAAAAACAACAATAAAAAAAAAAAACAAAAGTGAAAGCAAAACGGTTTCTCATCCTCCGATCGAAGCCTTGCGTTTTCGGCACGGCTGCTGAGTCCATGTTCCTCCGATGGTGCTGCTGGCCACCGCGCTCATTTCTTCTCGCTTTCAAACCGGATTACTCGCGTATAGTTCCAGGCAATGGCGGCGCGACAATGCGCCGGTTCAGTTTTTGTTCCCCTCCCCCAGAAATGTAAAAAAATATCGGTGTAGGGGGGGTGGGGTGCACAGAGAAGCTGAACCGCGAAAGCATTTTGAAAGTCGCGCCTTCTCCTCTGTCTGCTCGCCAGAACGAAGAAGCCCGGAGGCTTTGCCAGCCACAAGAAAGACGACTGCAAGTCGCGATTAGCGGGCATTCCTGGTCTTCTGCAGCGGAGGGTGATGAGGTGTCTAAACACCCACCCCCCATCTTTTCTGTCCTGTAGTGAATTGTTGATCGGGGGCCGCCCGCGATCACCGGAGTGTCCGGTGAGCCCCTGCGGCTCCGCTCGCCGGTCCCGTGCAGTCCGCCTTTCCTTTTTCTTTCTCTCGACTTTTGCATCGTCTTTGCTTCTTCCAGGCGTCAGAGTTTCTCTCTCTTGCGGGAAAGCCTGGAGAGTAGAGGAGAAGAGACGGGAAAAAAAGAGGGGAAGGGGGTGGCGTGGCGTGCTCTGGGTGGGGGTTTTCTGTTTCTGCGAGTGGGGGGAGGGGAATGGGGCACCCCGAGAAGAGCCGCCTGTGGGAGGGAGATGAAGCTGTAGAAGAGCCCAGCCCCCCTCCTTCTCCTCCTCCCCCCCCCCCCCACGGAATCCCAATCCATCTTCACTCCCCCTTCCCCACGCACACACACTTTTAGCCATCACACAAGCGTCTAGAAAGATGAAGCAGGAGCAGAGCACGGGAATCCCTCAAAGCACCTCCTCTCAAGCGCGAGGGGGGCTGCTATGAAAACAACAGCGGCGAACAAAAAAAAAAAAAGAAAATACCGCAAGCGCCGCGGAGGAAGCTCTGATCTAAGAGCGAGCAGGGCCATCGGAATACCTGTAATCTGCAAACTCGTATTATTATACATCCAGACATCTTAAGACCCCCGCCCTCCCGATTATCACAATGAAGCGTTGGGAAAAGCCGCAGCCCATCCCATCAGCCCCGAGCGCAAGAGAGGAACCAACTCTGGACGGAACTCCCAAAGAGACACATCCGCCTTCGAGCCAGTCCAGAGTCGAGCTTATTTTAGTTTAATAAGCCCTCGAATGAGAAGGTACAACACCTTAACTCAAGAAAGGCACCGTTATTATTGGGAACATGGTGGCACAGCAGTTAGTTAGGCAATCTGCTCTTCCTTCTGATTACCAAAGACCTCAGCGCACCCAGGGTGTTTAGACCCCCTCACTTTCTGCACACTTTATTGTGCTGTAGATTTGATTTGAAATGAATAAAGTTGACATCAATAATAACCCGTAATGACAAAGTGTTCAGTCAGGTTTACAGATTTATTAAAACATCAAAACCTCTCACTCATAGGCATATGCAGACCCTTAATTCAGTACTTTTTAGAATGCCCCTTAATCAACCTCCTTGACCTCAGAAACCCCAGAAGAGTCACCAAGAAGTCTCAAAAACTCCTTAGGAAATTGTACAAAAAAAATAATGAACACCAGTCGCAAGAGATCTATGGCAAATACTTGGGGCAAAACTAAACTGACACTCTTTTGTTCTTCATTGTGCGATGGAGCCCTGCAAAAGACTGGCATACTGATACGATACCAGCAGCCATGTCACCTGCACTTCAGAAGAGGTCACCCACCTGAAGCTCATCATGTTTGGACCCGGGCCAGTACTTGGATGTGAGACCAACCAGGAAAAATTGGGGCTGCTGCTGGAAGAGGTGTTGCCGAGGCTAGCAGGGGGCTCTAATCCTGTGGTCTGAACGTGGACCCCAAGGCCCCAGTGCAGTGACGGGGACACTGTACTGTGAAAATAGCGTTGTCCTTCAGATGAGCTTCTGACTCTCTGTGGCTATAAAAGATACCCTGGGTATCCTTTGTAAAGCACAGGGTGAATCCCAATGTCCAAGCTAAATTGCCCACCACATCCTGGGTATCCTGGCCCCCTAATCGTCCACTTTCTCTAATTGTCTTTGTCTCTCTTGCTCTCTCTCCCCACTTCACTACCTAACAGCTCATGTGTGGTGAGCGTATTGGCACAAAAATGGGTGCCGTCACGTCAGGTGCTACACATTAGTGGTAGCTCACCAGTCAATGAAGCACTTTGAGTAGTGACAAAGACGCTATATATATGTAAATAATAATATTATTATTGTTATTATTTTTATAATCATTATTATTATTATACATGTACTTCATATGTTATACCCAGTGCTGCTGTGATGGTCACTGGTTCACTGTGACCCCAAACTGGGCAAAATAAATTCACCCCTCAGCATATGCAGGGTTACATGTACACTTGTGACCAGTGCTGGCTGTGCCCTCTCACTACTGTTTGCTCCTCCTCACCTTTCATTCTTACTTTTACATGACATGCTAGCTGAGCACATTAGCTCGGAGCGCCGCCATATGCTAACATGTGATCGGAGAGTGGGCGGGTGGTGGTGTCGGTGGGTGCTGACCCGCTCCGAGCGCTGCGTATCACTTTTGTTCAATTCTTTTAACTTGATTGCACGCTATACACACGCTAAAGCTCTACCTCAGTTGTTACCAGACGGCCGGAGCCCAGGCATTCACGATGTTACACCAACGTCTTTGTGAGAAAAAGCAATACTTCTGCAAAATAATGCTGCATTTTAAAAATTTTTTTGGAGTGGTGGGAATAATCTTCCATAGTAACGCAGTAAGTGTTGTGAGCTAAAACGTTCCTATGTACAAAGGTCCCAATGTCACGATCAGCCTCCATTTTGCTGATTTTTAAGAAATTCTCCTTGATTTCAAAAAGTTATTTCAACCTTGGTCTTGGGGTCTTAGGTGTTAAGGAGTCTTGTGGTCTCATTTATTTTTGTGCCTGATGTACTTTTAACACTATTTAAAAAGAAGGAACTTTCTCACCCAATGCCATTTTGATTGACTTATGGGAGCTGCCATTTTGAGGGGATTTGTTTGTGGTTTCTATGCTGTTGCTAGGCAAGGTCAATAGGAAGTCTGAGGCTCATAACATATCCGGGTCAAGCATGTAAAGGTCATATTGGGCACTTCATAGCTGTCCTTGATTGGACTCTACTCAAACCAAAAAGCTATTTATTATTATTATTATTATTATTGTCTTTCTGTCTTTGTATATGAAGGTGAGCAAGCAAAGTAAAAATTTCATTACATGGTTTTAACATGTGTTTCTACTGTGTATATGACAATAAACTTCTTGTATCTTGTATTATTATTTTTATTATTATTATTATATTTCAGGTTAATAAATTCAGGTTAGTGAATTTTGTCTATGATTTAAGATTAACGTTTTGGCTCCAGCTACGTGAATATTTATTAGTTTTCAAATTTTTGCACTTTTTCTTGGCTATGGTTTTTGTTAAACGTATAGAGCGTTAGATGTTTGTTTGTTGTCTTCCGGGTTACGACACTCTGCTCATTTCTTTTCCTTTTCAAAACTTAATTCTTTTGCTGTCCTGTGCAGTCAGCCAACCCAATAATTACTCAAAATGCTCACTAGATGGAGCAACACCGGCTATTATACAAAAGGGTAAAGAAGAATCTTTATCAATTAAAAAGATTTATTTTCACATAATGCTTTGTAATAATCTAATTCCTAAAGCACACAAAAGGCACAAACATAATCCACAAAGCAAAAGTAAAAAAAACAGAGGGTGGGTTCAAAGTATCCAGAAAAGTACAAGAGGAAACTTAAGCGAGCTTATCTCACCACGCATGCATTCACAATGAACCGCAAGGGACTGTGGGTTTTCCTCAGCCTTTGAAGGTTAAGGGCAGTACCTTGATGGTGATGGACAGGTGGTCCTGCTTCTTGGCAAACCACCCACGGGATATGAAAGAAGATACACAGGTACATAGAAACTAAACAACCAACAATATTAACATAAGCAAAGGAATTGAAAATGAACAAGAATGGCATTTGAACCCCAGCCTGGGTTGTAACCCTGGCTGACACACAACAGTAATGCATATCTCTTTTATTTTTAAGTAATGCAGGTATTATTACTTCAGTAAAATAAGTATTATATTTGGCTACACGTTACTTCAAATAGTAATCTGACTACATAACACACGTTACTTTTAATCCGTTGCCCCAGTACTGCTAAGAGATGCCCGCCCTTAGCCACACAAGGCTAACATGGGAGAAAAATTGGGGGAGAACGTGCCAAAGGTGCTCAAATAGAGGCCCCTCCAGACTCATCACAGGTAAGCAATACCACCCTGGGACAGCAGGGGGCGCAGTCTCTGACGCTTCTCTTATACACCCACTGCTTGGAGATGATGCCCAATGACTCCGCCCCTTTCCAATCCATAAAAGCAGTGAAGGAGGCGTCTGCGTCTCATTTGGGAGACGAGCCACCCGCCCGGCGGAGCTCTGACCCCCGAAGCCTGACTGCTATCTAGAAGCTTCTCACTGCAGCCAACAACTGAGCAGAGCTTTTTGTCCGCTGTTGCGCCATCGTGTGCCTGTTATTTTGATTCTACTTATGATTTCAAGTAAACGGGGTGACCCAGCTGCACACCCCGATATTTCGTTTGTACTCTTGCGTTTATCATGGTCGACGACAGGCTCGCGTCTCTGAAGGTGTGAGACAACATATGGCAGCCACTGTGCCAACATGGCCCCCGTATTTATTATCATTATGATTATTATTATTATTAGAAATGATTATGAATGCAGACAGTGGCCTTCTCTTATTTTATTTCTCTTGATAAACACACCAACAATTGTCATAATTAATAATCAACCATTGATTTTCCGTAGGCCGCTTTGTGTGAATTAAGGATTTCCAATGATAATATTAATTTTCATTCTTGGCCAACGCATCACATAAGTATTATTGCTCTTATTTGCTGTTTGTGACTGGTGCTGACAAATGAAGATAATGATGATGATTGTTATTGTTCATTCTCTCGGGCATCTGGTGATGGCTTTTATGCAACTCAACAGCCTTCCATCAGCTATTGTTCTCATGCTGATGGAGCTCTAAGGTCAGAGGTTTTTGGTTGAGCCCATAACAGCAAAGTGATTAGCAACATTTGACTGGAATAGGTAATGAGTCCGCTTCGGGGTGGGGGGCTAGATTAGGGACGGGCATTCGTTTTACAGCAGGGAGGTCTGGGAAATCGCTTGGTTTTAATGTTCAATTAAGAGGAGAGGCAAGGAAGATCAGAAGCGCATCAGGGGAATCGGACAAAAAGCAAATCTCCCATCAGTGCTGATGTAACGCGGCGCGCGCCACACAAAAGGGGAAGGCCAAGCTCCGCTTTAGGTGACAGTTATGAAATATCTGGATTTTTTTTTTGTCCAAACCAGAAATGTAACAACTGTTTGAGGAAAAAAGCACATTCTTTGAAGGCAGCGGTCTCGTTTCTTGATGTTCTACGATGGCAGGCTTTCATCCGAGTTCTTCTCACTCACTGACAAGTAACACGCCATTAGGAAGACAGTGAGCAGGTGCCCAGCATCCGGCGGACATCCCTTTGCAGCGCACTTGGTTTCACCGTGATTCACTTCAGAGAAGGCTGTGGAGAGATCTTCTACTGAGCGCCTTTCCGTCCGCTCATCCCTCTGTCCTTCCATTTTCCGTGCCGTTTGTTCTCTTCACTGCTAGTGTAGCAAAACGCAGGCCAGACTTCTCTCTCTCTCTCTCTCTCTCTCTCTCTCTCTCTCTCTCTCTCTCTCTCTCTCTCTGGCTCCTTTCCAGGCCAGCTGTGAGATAGAAGCGTGACCTTGACGTGGTGGAGCAGCTCGCGTTTGCTCCCAAAGGAGCCTTGATGCTACGTCGTGCTTCCTTCATAAACAAGTCTGATGTGAACAGCCAGGCCAAGAGCGATCCAAATGTGACCCCCATGTGTGAGCATTGCAGTATTTGGTATTATAAATAATGATAAACGGTAAACAACTAGAAGCCTTAATGCTGTAATCACTCTAATCAGGCCTCCTTTGGAGGGGGCTGACGGTTCTGCGTCTTTAAATACCTGACGGTGAGCACGTTGAGCTCCGTAAATGGATCACAGTCATGAATACAAAGTCTGTAAACATATCAGGATGCGAGTCTTGTAACACAAACACCACTCGCTAGGGACCCTCACTATGGTCACCACTCAGGTTGAACGGACTGAACATGCAGTAGAGACGGTGCCTTCAAAAAAGTACGCAGACCCCTTCACTTTGCAGCCTTTTGCTAAAATCGTTTTGATGTGTTTATTCCCACATCAGGCAACACTCATTTCCCCGGTAAGGCAAAACAAAAACTGACACTGACATAGCACATCGACACCATTGTGCAGACCCTTTGCTTTGGTCTCAGGTGCATCCCATTCTGTTGATGACTTCAAATGTGCCATTAAGGAGATTGGCCAAGAGTAGGCTATCCACAAAAACGAAGTGAATGTGCAAGAAGATGCTGAGGGAGTCCACCAGGAGGTCACTGAAGGAGCGACAAGCTGCAGTAGTTCTCATCGGAGAGGCTGTGCATCAGCTGGTGCTTCAGTGGTCACAGCCTTATGTAAGAACACATCACAGCAGAAGAAAGAGGGCCGACGCTGCAAGAAACCTGCACCTTGGGAGAAGACCTGTTTTCCAGTAAAGCAACGATCACTAAACATAAAACCAAAGCTACACAGGAATGGCTTCAAAACAATGGTGTGAGTGGCCAAGTCAGAGTCCAGATCTCAATCGAAATTGCGAGTTTATGGCTGGAATTGACAAAGGATTCTCTGAGCTGGAACAGTCTGACAAAGAAGGAGGACCTGAGAGACACCTGAGCACACAGACTCGAGGCTGCCGTGGCTGCCGTCTACTACACACCGACTTGAAGGGGCCAATACTTATGAGCTCAGTTATTGTGTGTTTAGAGATCTGTTTTTTTACTTTGACATGAGAGAGTCTTTTCTCGTTACTCAGGTTGCGGGCATACACTAACTACAGTGTGCTGGCACACCCACCACACGACAAACCACCCAAATTGTGACCCCAAGTGCAGTCGCTGCTCAGTCTCAAAAAAAATCCACTGGGATTCAATGTTGTGTAACGCACCGTACCATACTTTTGATTCCTTATTTCTACGCCGGGACCCATGACAGTTGAAGTCACCCAGGGTTACTACTGGAGAAAATTGACCTTTATGGTTGAATAGCAAAAGACAATAAGCTCAACTGACTAATGTGTGGCGTAGCAGTTAATGCTTTGGACTTGAAACCCTGAAGTTGTGAATCCAAATCCCACTGCTGACACCAAATGACCATTTCAGCTGCCTGTTCTCCAGTTGCATCTCAATGATAGAAATTGTCAGCCAAATAACAATAAATTTATTTTTGTTGTTCATGTTAGTAAGAGGATAAATCTATTGTCACTTTCTAGCCTGATTAATCCAGATCTGGGTTGCAGATAGGGGTCTATCCCAGCTAGCATTGGGCACAAGGCAGGAACAAACCCTGGACAGGGTACCAGTCCATCGCAGGGTGAAGTCACCCACCAAGGCCAATGTGACAACACCAATTCACCTAACCGGTGGGCAGAAATCCACGCAGACGCGGGGAGAACATGCAAACTCCACACCAGCAAAGCAGCAATACTACCACGGCACCCTAAATCTAACGTGAACATTCTACAGTTTATCAATGTGTTTAGCCTAGTGTCATGATAAACTGGTCACAATTACACTTTATATTGCACCCTACGACACGTTTCTGTTTTCAGTGAGTAACAAAGACTGGTTTGCTCACTGACACCTTGAGTGTCCGTGGTGAGTTTAGAAGAAGCCGCCATTTTGAGCGCACACAAACGCCTTAGTCACTCGGCCACATGGCCTTCACGTTTATGAGACATTTGCGTTAATGACAGACATACCTTGCAAGTTAACCTCATGTGAATGTGCACCGACCCGGACCAGGAGGCTGACCGCTGCCCATTTCAGGTTTGGTTCCTGTGAGTGATTTAGTCAATGGCCTCTATAAACAGAGTACGGTCCAAACCTTACATTTTGCACCTTTCATGATGAACACCATCCAAAAGCTTTCTCTGCAATGGTGGTACATTTGATCAACGACAATTATGAATTGGACATAATCCAGATTTTACACACAGTGTCATGTCTTGATGAACACCATTTCACGATGTGAGCCCCCCCCCCCCCATAAACAATTACCAGCATTCATAGTACACACCATTCATACAATGTGAGGACTTTCTATCAGTACAACTAATCGATTGCCACGACGAACTGTCAACGATACAAATTTCATAAACTTCAGTAAATCAGGAAGGATAGTTGCTTTGAAAACCCACACAAATCGCTCCAGAAACTCCTTTCTTCCTAGTGTCATACGACTTTTCAATAAAAAATATCGGAGATAATGTTTAAGGTTTTGACATATATCCTGTTACCTTTTTTTTTTTTTTTTTGTTTGGTGTAAATATGTTTTATCTAACTGCCTTACCTTAACCTTTCTTATTTCTATTTGTCTGTTTTATTTCATTCTGTCTGTTACCTGTTATTAGATGCAACTGAGAAGGCAAATTTCATGTTTTCTTGTGTAAACATGACTAAATAAAGAAACCTAAACCTAAACCTAAACCTAACTCCCTATTGTGCCTGCCCGCTAAATAAAAACTTTGCCCCCATAGCCCACCACTGTCTGCTTTAGGCTGTGTTCCATTTGAACCGGGAACACCCGCACATGTCCAACTTCCTCAGAACAGCCTCACCGAACCCCAATCTTAAAATCCAAGATGGCTGCACGGCACATCAACAGAAGTGAAAGCTGCAGTTTTATACCGTTCTTTAGCACTTCTATCTCATTCAATCAGCCGTACACACAGAACTGTCCGAATTCTATCCGTGGTGGTGTGTCGGCATACCGCGTAATGTGCTGTCCAGTAGTTGCACAACAAAGGTTCTCCTGGAGGCGTTTCCATATTGGTTTTTCCGAATGTTTCATTGGAACGCAGTCAGCTCGGTTGTGACATCATTCCCAGCTCCGACTTCGGAAGTAAATGGAACGTAGCATTAGTTTACTGCTTTTTTAAATTTGCACCATTTTTTTTAGACATGCCTTCTCCACACAAAAGTGGTGCAGACCCTCACAGCTGCTGGTGTGCACTGGGATTGAATTCTTTATTGTGCTTTGGCCAGGGCTGCTCCATGTCAAGGGGTGAACGGATACTCATTGTTAGAACCATGAAGAAGTCGATTAATCAGTTCGACTGTGGCTTTTTTTTTAACAAGAGATGGTGGCTTTTCTCCTTTTGGCTGTTTTTCATATAAATCTCATGACTTTGCCCCCTTTTGTTTTCCACGACGCAGGCCGTCTCTTACAAAAGTCTGGCATTACAGCATTGTTAACAGTCGGTCGTGAACTGCGAATCCCTGACTGATTCAATGTTTTGCATTCTGTGCTCATGGAGGTGGAGAGGTGGCAGCTCTAAAATGGGAGTGACCCCGCAGTGACTTCTGTGGAACCCCCACATGAGAGGTAAAGGATTTGGTATTGTGGTGACTCTCCTAAAAATTGGCACAGAGAGCGCAACATGAAGGGGTTTCCCTGTGAGTTCAGGTCAGGACCCATTCCCACCCCACCTCCATCAGCATACTACAGAGTTATGTTTGTCGTCGCTTCGTACTGTTTGACAATTTAATGTTATTTGTCCGAGAAACTTAACATCCTCAATCCCATTTAATCTAATTCAGGGCTGTGGCAGCATTCAGTGCAGGGCCAAGGTCGCCCCTCCATTGGGTGCCAGTCACATCACACATGAGCTTCATTCATTCATTCAGTCCAAAACCAGCTTGATATAATTCAGGCTCGCAGGGGGCCGGAGCCTGTCCTGTCAGAAGTGAAGACAAGGCAGGAAATGACCTTGGACAGCCCTCCGTAACAGGCACATGTAGAGACCCCTCATTTATTTGAAAATGTGAACAATTCTCTAAGCTTATAAATGGAAGCGAGTCACGGAAAACAAAATAAATGAAATGCAGTTTAATGCTGGGTGGTGCAGTGGTTAGCACTGCTGAGTCACAGACTCCAAAGCCTGAATTTGACACTTCGGTCCTAGTGCCACCTGTGTGAAGTCTGCATGTTCTCCCTTGGACCTGCAAGGTGCTCTGCTTTACCATCCATGAAAGTTAAGAAGATTGGTGACCACACACCCCCCACCCCCCCCCCCCAAAAAAAAACAAGATGCCTTTGAAGTAGGCCCTGTCCTGTTAGGTGTGTGCCCTGGCTTATGTTCATTTTCCATTTTTCATGCCTTGTTTTATTTTTTATGAGTTTATTGTAATTATGTATTTTTGTTAATATTTTTCTGTTTTTTTATTATTTAGTATTCATGTATTGTGTTTCTCTGCTCTGTTATGTTGCTCATCCTTTCTTTTAGCCATATAGTGTGCAACATGTGTGTGTTCTATCTATCTATCTATCTATCTATCTATCTATCTATCTATCTATCTATCTATCTATCTATCTATCTATCTATCTATCTATTATGTAGTGCCTTTCACATCTATCTATCTATCTATCTATCTATCTATCTATCTATCTATCTATCTATCTATCTATCTATCTATCTATCTATCTATTAGAGTATATAGTGCCTTTCATATCTATCTATCTATCTATCTATCTATCTATCTATCTATCTATCTATCTATCTATCTATCTATCTATCTATTATGTAGTGCCTTTCACATCTATCTATCTATCTATCTATCTATCTATCTATCTATCTATCTATCTATCTATCTATCTATCTATCTATCTATTAGAGTACATAGTGCCTTTCATATCTATCTATCTATCTATCTATCTATCTATCTATCTATCTATCTATCTATCTATCTATCTATCTATCTATCTATCTATCTATCTATCTATCTATCTATCTATCATGTATATAAATGTAAGTCTGAATGAATCGCTCGGCCTTAATGCCAATGATCTGCTCTGGCTCATAGGTTTAACACTTTCATACTCATCCATCCACTTTGAACCCACCCAGTTTAGGGTAACAGGATGAGAATCAAATCCCTGCAGCATTGTGTGCAAGGCAGGAGCCCTGGAGAGTGTATGCCAATCCACAGCACATTCGTACACACACTCATGTTAAATTTAAAAAATAAAAGCACTAAACCGACAACATGCAAGAACCTTTTAGCAAAGTAATTACAAAATGAAAGTAAAGCAATTTACATACAAATGGATAGAAAGTTTAAAAAAGAAACATCCAGGGAATTGTACTTCAGAGAGGAGGATATTACAGAGGCAGAAAACGATACAACCCTGATTAGAGAAGCCCTGAGGGAGAGGGGGGATCTTTAACCTTAATAGGAATGCTAAGACATAAATTTGCAACAATGACTATTCAATACAGAAAGGCGCTATACTAGAAAGGCTCACATTTTAGAACTGCACAGGAGCAGCTGCCCATTGCAGAACTCCACACAAGGGAGGACCTGGAAAACACAGAAGGAGAACATGCATACTCCACATAAAGTGACTGAGCCACCATTTGACCCTTGAAGCTGTGTGGGAGCACCCCTGAACACTGTGGAAGGTAAGGCTGGATGAAGACCCCCACAGGCCCCTAGATGAATAGAGCATCTCAGCAGAGAGTTTAAACAATGCAGCACACGGACCCCTGCCGTTTGATGCACATGGAGACTCTGCTCCACTCGAGAGGTTGAAGAAGTGGGTAGGGGTTTTCCAGTGATGATTTTGACAGGCGGACACGCAATTGTTCTACCGAGCCCCCACAAAGCAGGAGGAATATTGTGAGTGGTGAAAAGGCTCCTTTAAGAGCCGCACCCAGAATACCCTGATGGTAGACCTGCCCATGGTGAAAGCTCAACCATATGCCAAATAAAAAAAACTGGTTTGGGATGAAGTGTTCAAAAAGGAGTTAATGGGCTTCTCTCTGTGTTCAGATTCCATCTGTTTTTGAGAAATCTGTCAAGAGTCTTGGTAAGATCTTTAATAACCCAACTGGACCCATCAAGGCCACAAGCCAGGAGATGAAGGTATGGTTGGCAGCAATGGATAAATCAGGTCTGCTGGGGAAATTCAAGACCTAAATGTACCAACATGGTGTACTCCTGAAGATTTTGTGACCTCTGATGGTTTATGAGGCCCCAATGTCAACAGCTGAGGACGTTGAGAGAAGAATCAACCACCAACAATGGCAGTGACCACAAACCTGAGCAGCATTGCTCGGTATGGGAATAAGAATAAATGGAGGCTCCCCATGAGTAGTGGCAATGAGGAGTGTATGGTGACCCAGTGAGAGTGGTTGCAATATGGTGGGGTCTAGTGACCATAAAGTCTCCAAGGCCAGCGTTGAGGAGAGGACAGGAAGGAAGTGGAGGGCACCAGATGCAGAGACACAGCTACACTACAGCTTTCGGCCAGGACCAGTGGCATCTGAATGGGCATGGATCGGTGCTATGATGAAGCCCAAGGCAAAGACAGGTGGGAACTAATACAAGAGGAAGTGAGTGTGCAGGGCAAGGAGCTGCAAGGAATTCAAGTGGGGGGAATACAACAACAGGGCGCATGAACGACATGGGAATAAGCAATGGGCCGTAAGACCTCCTGGTCCAGGCTGTGGCATGCCAAGCCCTTCCCCATTACGTTCTTGATTCAGTCTTTCTATGAGTTCCTGCCCAGTGTTCTGTTGGGGTAAGGTTGACACTCCAGAATGTTCCTTGTGTCAGAGTAGAGGGATGCTTAGGTGCATCCTGAGCTGCTGACTGGCAGCACTGGTGAGAGACACTATCAATGGCATGATGACCAGCTGCTTAACGTAAAGCATCTGTAGTGCCAAAGACCAGATGAAGACCCTCGGACCAGTGAGGCAGAGGATTGCCTTGGTCAGAACTGGAGAGAAGCCCAAATCTTACCCAAGGGCATCAAAGGGGCTCTTGGAAAAAGCGCCTGACCGGCACTTGAAGGTAGACTTCAAGGTAGGCTCCCATTCCCAGACAACATTTCAGAGACCACCCTGATGCTTGACATTATTGTCTTATTCAGAAAAACATTCAAGCAGGTTGTCAGGCGGGAACTCACAGCTCCTTAGAAGAAGAGGATGGAGGAAGCCCATGAGCTCAAGGAAGCCAAGTAATGGAGGAAGAGGGTGACGGACATGGTGTGTGACCACAGAGGTGGGCTACAGCATTGTTTCTGCATGAGGTCTACAGTCTTCTAGACATGGCAGGTGTACACCACCAAGATCCATCATGGAGGCAGCAGAAAAAGTCTCCTGATGGCTGTAGATTAAGAAACCCAAGTAGACCACCGTGGTCACTTGTTACTTGGGCCCTAGCCTAGAGATGATCACTCCTGGTTGAGTGGCCCGGACAAGAGTATCGAATTTTGAAAGACCCGAATCATCCGCTGACCCCAAGAACATCGCTGATGAAGTGTCCAAAGGCACCAATAGATGTGTGTTGTAACCGGCTTGCCTTCTGTCCATCATTTTGGGTTTTTTTTTTGTTTTTTTTCCATGGAATGTTCTAGAAATTTGCCAGATTTTTTTTTCCATTCAAGCACTTCAAGCTGAAACACATCAACGCTGGTGTAAAAAGCAGACGTCACACCATGCTGATTTTTTTTATCTTCATTTTTCTTTTTTTTTCTTTTTCATCATTCTCACCACTGCTGTGCCGGCATGTAATGTGCAGTCAAGCAACTGGAGGCAGGCATCATGGGTAAAATGATCAGCCGAGTAAGCACAACACGTGATGGCCGAGCCTGATGGTAATTCAGTGCAGCACAGTGGCAAGAGCCGAATGGACACATGTGTGCATCATTCCGACTGCCCCCCCAGTTCTGCGCTAACCCACGCAAATGTGCGCCCGCCATTACCACCACATAATTAGACTCGTTGCCATGCAGGTTCCTTGGGCCGTGAAATGAGGCTTGGCCGAAGGATTATGAAAACCCGAGTGTGGTTTTTTATCGAAGAGCCTCGCCACCCACCAGCTACATCTCAGGATTCAATATGAAAGCCATAAAACTGAGTGCTTTTCTCAGTGTGAGAGTGTTTTTGCAACTCTTCCATTACTTCTCAATTGCCTCGATTTTAGCGGCGGCCAAAGAGTTACTTTGTGTCTGCTCATGCGTGCCAAAGCTCTGATGTCTCCCAGATATCCGTGTAATCCATGAAGCAGGACCTCCAGACACAGGCTTATCAGGACGTGAGGATCCTGTTAGCAAAAAGGATCATCATGGAGGATGTGATAGGCTGTGTGGCCTAGTGGGTGAAGCTTCAGAGGGTAAGAGATGCACTGGCATTGACCCTGAGTATTCACCTCTCAGCCATATTGCCCAAATACGGATACAGCACTGCAGTACCTGTAAACAGGGCCAGCTCAAGGGTACATTACACCTATAGGCCATGTTGGCTGCAAGCCCCCAAAAAGAGACATCCAAAGAGAGAAGCCCTTTTAGATCTTGAATCAAAATTGAAATCAATGAAGGGGGAGAGTGGAGGGTCCCCCATTGGAGATTGGCACCTTTTCACAATCACATATGAAATCGCCGAGCAAGGTATGGGTCCTCCATGGATATCAGTGCCCTCGTAATCACATAAGAAATCAATGACTAGGGGTGGTGGGGATTCCACTTTGGAGTTCAGCACCTTTCACCAAGTGGGTGGGGGGACATCCTTGAAAATCGTGGAAATCAGTGCCCTCCCAATCACATATGAAATCAAAAAGTGGGTAAGGGGGGTTACCTTTGGCAATCTGTGCCCTTGTGATCACATATGAAATCAATGAGCAGGGAAGATCTCCTTTGGAGACTTGTACCTTTGTGATTGCATTTGAAATCGAGGAGCGGGTGGGTGTGTGAGTCCCCGGGAGGGTGGGTGAGTCCGGTGGGTCCCCCACTTTGAGATCAGTGCCCCCGCAATCACATATGAAATTGACGAGACCGGGGGTCACTTTTTGGCGATGGCTGACATTGCCCAAAAAATGGATACAATACTGCAGTACCTGTAAACAGGGCTGGCTCGAGGGTACATCACGCCCATAGGCCATGCTGGTTGCAAGCGGCCAAAAAGAGACATCCAAAGAGAGGAGCCCTTTTAGATCCTGAAAGTCTTGAGCCATAATTGAAATCAATGAAGCAGGAGGGTGGACGGGCCCCCATTGGAGATCGGCACCTTTTCACGATCGCATATGAAATCTCTGAGCGAGGTGAGGGTTCTCCATGGATGTCTGTGCCCTCCTAATCACATATGAAATCGAAGAGTGGGTGAGGGGGGTTACCTTTGGCAGTCGGCGCCCTCGTGTTCGCATATGAAATCAATGAGCTGGAGAGATCCCCTTTGGAGAGTTGTACCTTTGTGACTGCATATGAAATTGAGTAGATCGGTGCCCCCGCAATCACATATGAAATTAACGAGACTGGGGGTTCACTTTTCGGCGATGGCTCACATTGCCTAAAAAAAATAGATACAATACTGCAGTACCTGTAAACATTCTATGTATTGTTCTTCCGGATGAGCATTCATTGGCGTACACAGCCCACCACCACTATGACTAATAAGGAAATCAAACCTGCTTGATTTTATCCTAACCAGTCTCAGTTGTTGGGTACGTCACACTAGACGACATGGAAATGGAACTTTCATGGAAATGCACCACCAGAGGCCTCCAAATGACTAAGATTACATGAATGAAGGCTACGGCTGAAAATCCCTGGAAAAGTCGTCTAATGTGACATGGACTTAAAATACGCACTATGAAAAGATTGGAAGCTTTATGGTGTGAGGTGCAAATCAGGGAGAGAAGAACCAAAGAAGTGTTAGATAGATAGATAGATAGATAGATAGATAGATAGATAGATAGATAGATAGATAGATAGATAGATAGATAGATAGATAGATAGATAGATAGATAGATATGAACAGTACTATATGATAGATAGATAGATAGATAGATAGATAGATAGATAGATAGATAGATAGATAGATAGATAGATAGATAGATAGATAGATAGATAGATAGATAGATAGATAGATAGATAGATAGATAGATAGATAGATAGATACTTTATTAATCCCAAGGGGAAATTCACATACTCCAGCAGCAGCATACTGATACAAAAAACAATATTAAATTAAAGAGGAATAAAAATGCAGATAAAAACAGACAATAACTTTGAATAATGTTAACATTTACCTCCCAGGGTCGAATTGAAGAGTCGCATAGTTTGGGGGAGGAACAATCTCCTCAGTCTGTCAGTGGAGCAGGACAGTGCCAGTGTTAGGGTGCCAGCCGGGCCGCCACATTTACTGCTAAAGACAGAGATGCCGTTTTCCAGGAGCACGTATGTTGTCCTGCCCAGAAGAGGTGGGGTTTATTTGAACAGGGTGTGGCTTAAGTGCCCTCATTGGGCAGCTGCTCATAGCAACAGAGGAGAAGAGAGAGGACATTGTTGGGACTGGTGCCCCCTCTTGGCCTTGCAGGATATTGGTGATCCTCAGGCGTCCCTGCGTGACAATGGGAATCTGAACAACTTACAAAATTATGTACGGGAAAAACCACATTACCAACCAAAAGCTATGGAGATAAGGTGTGCCAGCTGTGTGGGTTTTCAAGAGTGTCACCAACATTCAAGTGACAGTCCTGCCTGATCCCAGAAGTCCTCGTTCATCACAGAATCCGCAGTCACCTATCAGTGAAGCTGTATGAAGAACTCCCCCCACCACCACCACCTGCCAGCCCATGTGAGCTCCACACTGAAGGCACCCAACTGGGTTTCAAGAGGTGCCAATGCTACCCGCTGCGCCAACCTGTTGCCCAGGTGCTAAAAAATCTCAGACTGAATTTGTGGTAATGAGTACCTAAATTACATGCACATGATCAAATTTTGATTTTACGCTAAATTGTTCTCATAAAATGCATAATCACATTTGCAGTAAGGACTGTTTGCACTTCATGGCAGAATTTTAATGAGCTGCTGCTGTACCCAAAGTTAAATTGTCAATAATTCATTCACTACTAAAAAGCTTTAAAAATACACTTGGAGATTACAATGCATTAAACACTTTGCTTAATCACATTCATAAGTTAAAATTATGCATTCTGTACTAAATAGATTTACTAATTTATAACCATAATTTACCTGGTAGTCCATTAAGCATGAAATTACTCTAATTTTAAGGCACATTTTAATTAATTAATTTTTTTTTTTCACAGCATGGGGGGGTGGCACAGTGGTCCATGCTGTTGCCTCACAAGTCCGGGTTCAAATCCTGTGCTCAATGGCTGACTTTCTTGGGTTTGAATGTCCCCCTCGTGTCTGTATTGCTATCTGGAATGCTGGGTCATCCTGGCATTGCCAACTCACAGTGCTGGTTACCCAGTTCAGGGCACATGCACCATTTATGTGTTCTCTCATTTTTTTTTTTACATAGGTTTGCTTATGCCATGCCATCCGCTCTGTCCAGTGTGAGAGGAATCCCACTGTGGATCAGACACCCACTTTGTGCCCATTGCTGCTGGGGTGGCCTCATTGCCTTTTGCAGCCAGGGATATTACACGGGTAGCTACCTACCCCAAACCTTTTTAAGTGTGTCGAGTCTGATCATTTTACGCCTGCCACCATTTTGTCTTTATAAACCCATGATATACAATGCTACACTGTCAAATTCTTATTTTTTGATCAAATTTTGCTATCTTGCAATTCTTTCTGTCTGAACATTATACAGGGTAATTCCCCAACTCTTTATTAGACTTTGTGGAATTCTTTACCGTATCACAGGGTCCACTTCAATGACAGGCTGGGCTGGACGTATAACACAGAGGAACTACAGAAGACAGGCAAAGAGCGGGCTCTTCTTCCTTAGGGGACTGTGTTCACTTAATTTGAGTAATGATGTCCTTCACATCTTCTACAACTCTGTGACGGCCAGTGTGGTCTACTGGGCCGGTAACATCACTTTGGGAGAGCAACACTGAAGCAACAAGCTAGTTAAAACTCAGTTAATGGACACACTTTGGACCCCCCGGAGGTAGTGGCAGTGAAGGAGAGAATGAAGACAAAACTGACGGCCCTTATGAACAACACTGCACATCCTCTCTGTGACACACCAACACTGAGGACTTTCAGCCAACCAGACATTCAGTAGAAGTGTGTCAAGAAACACGACTGGGGGTCCTTTATACCAACAGCAATATGCCCCCCATAGCCTGATGCTGCCACCGGCCCCATGCTTCACGTAGGAATGGCATTAGGCAGGGGATGGAGCAGTGCCTGGTCTCCTCCAGACATACAGTAGTGCTTGGAGTTCTCCATTGTGTAACGTTTTTAATAACCTTAACTAAATCAATGAGAAATATCAGATTTCTTTTGTTCTCTTAAGACAGTTCCTACAATAAAATTTATATATATTAGTAATTCCTTCATGCCTTATAGTATTAGTAGAGATGCATGGCCCCTTCGTGGCAGCAGCAAGCACAAAGCAGGTACCAGCCTTCAACAGAACCCCAGTCCACCAGGGGGCACACACCATTGCGCGCTCTCTCAAGCCTCAACAATTCAGGGTGGTCCTAACATTGATGTGTCTGAAGAATCCCAGCCCACTCAAGCAGGGGGACGACAGTAGAGACCCAAAATTGAAGCCGTAAGCAGTAGCCGCTGTGCCACCTTAATGCTTCTTTTATTAAGAATGCCCATTTATTTTAAGGCCACACCTGTACATAATCCACAGGAGCAGGTCAGAATTGGAGGTCCTGTACCGGCCCACCTTAACGCGCTGTATATCTAATAAAGACAATTAGCAGCTTGAACATAAGTCACATCTTGGTTAAGACCTCCAAACACAATGAGGCCTCCTTCTGTAATCCCGAGTAATGCCGTTATTTTAGGAAACAAGTGCATTTGATGGCAAATCATTGCAATCATCTGTAAATGACAGACATTATCTCTGAAGGCTGGTGTTTTAGTGGAATACTCCATTTTTGGATCCAGAGGAGAGGAGCAAACGCCAGCAGCTTTTGTAGCAGTGACAAGCAGGTGGGGACTTGTTTGTCAGTTTTTTTCTTTTTGGGAAATTATGGACAAGGGGTCCACACATTGGTAGCATAGCTCATGCCTGGTGAAGGCAAAATTATTGAGTTCTTGCATTTTCCGTCGTATCTCACATTGGTACAAACTGGCAGGAATTCCTCAGGGCAGCTGTAACCTTCAGGAAGACTGTAAGTACGTATTGTGAAATATTATTATTATTATTACTAAATACGAACGCCAGTTGGGTTTTCTGAACCCCACTTGCCGTGTGTGACGTCTCCCTCGTCAGCTCCCTATGGAGTTTGGCAGTTTGATTAGAAAGGCACGTTTCCCATTTTTTTTTTCCCACCTCCCCCCCCGCCACCAAGCTCCTTCCAATGTGCCTTTAATCATAGTGGCAGGGAAAACAAAGCAATTTACCCAAACTGGGGCAATTTTCTTAAATTAGATAGGAGTTTATCATGAAAGTCTGCATGTTTCCCAGAGCTCCTGATAAAGTCCAGGAGCTGAAGCCAATTTGTGGCGACGTTAAATTGATTTCTTTATACAGAGAGGGGGAAAAGAGCGCTGTGTCGGTCTACAAAATGGAAAGAAAAACAGTGAAACGTTCAATCTGCAAGAAACGTAGCGGACAAGACTTGATTGTGAACTTCCAGCCTATAATTAGGGCCAATCCAGACAAGTGGCCTTCAGATGCGGGTTCTCAACCTTTCTCACCACCCCGTCAACTTCACAGCAGCATCCACAAGTAGGAGTGCTTTGGGTTTTCACCATTTCTAAGAATAATTTTAACATCTAGTGACATACCAAATATTATATTGAGAAATGGGTTCTTATCATTTACAAAGTATCATGAAAATGTATATTTTTGTTTTAGAAGCAGGCTACCCCACTCTGTTCATAAATGTCCCCATGTGGAAGTGATAATGTAGTTGCTTTGGTAGAACAAAAGACATTTGACAAAAACAAGAGAAGACCGTTCAGTCCATCGAGCTCCTTTGTTTCGCCAGGCCATTCCAGCGTCTCATCCAGATACTCCTAAAAGGTGGTCAAGGTTTCTCCTTTAGCTCCGTATCTCGGTACTTTGGTCCAGATTCCCAAAACTCTTTGAGGAAAGAGAGAAACATTCTGTGCCACAGCAATTAAAATATTTCACGTTTGCCTCGATGGAGGTCTTGTCAGCTTGTATGTTATTCACTTGTCCGACAGCCACTCCTGGTGGCAAACGCTGGGAGAGTTGCATGTGAGCCAGCAGCTTGTGCCAGTTGGCAGCAGCAGTGACATGTGTGAACCGCTGTCATACAAGCTCAATCCTCATGCCGTTTGAAACGGTACCAGGCAATGTACATCATGGTCATGATCACAGAAGTAAAAAATGCAAGCAACCTCTGTATAGATGGATGGAAGAGGAAATAAGTTATCTTCTTCTTCTGCATCTTCTCCCACTTCTATGTTGGGTCGATGTGCTTGTTCAACCTTCTCCAAACAGCTTGGTCCTGCACCTTCTCACCTGTCAAGCCCTTTTCTCCCAAACACGAACACACAGTGAGTACTGTGTTCAAATAAAGGTTGGTTTATTCACAAAACAGGTTTTCTTTCTCCACAATTCAGATGACTACCATTTCTCTCACCACCATACTGCCCTCCTCCAGTCAAGTGTTGCCTCTCTACCTCCCAGCACCAACTCGCCTGGATAAGGAAGTGCAGTCCCTTTTATTGCAGACCCGGGAGTACTTCCGGTGCCAGGGCGATCGCTGTGGGTCACATGGAAGTCCATCACAGTAGGGAGCTTGTCTCCCTGCAGCGGGAGGGCTGCCCTGCCGGACTACACTTCCTGGCATGCCCTGCTGACTTCCCACTGGGTACCAATAACCAGGGCTGCTGCCATCTAGCGTGCTGGGGGAATAAAAAAACCCCAGCGATATCTTTTGTTTTTAATGGGCTGTCCGTCCACCCTTTCTGGTCCTCCCTTCCAGATCTGCTCCCTCTCCTGGCCAGGATGCTTGTCCAGCCCATGTAGCATCTACACCATTCACCTCCGCTGTGGCCTCCTTTGCTTTCTCTTCCCCCTGTTACTTCCATTCCCATCACTCTTTGCCCACATAAAGGTGATATTACATGAAGTGACTTATAGTCGTAGGGCATGTCATATTTGCTGATCTCATTGTTGAACCATGTCTACCTAAATAAATGAAAATACCAGGGGATGTTGTGGCGGACAGCCGGGGCCTTTGCCCAGTCAGAACGCCTCCATGCTGGGAGGCTAGATGGCAGCCCCCCTGGGTTGCAGCGGTACCTAGGACTCCGGAAGGGCTTCATGGGAGTTGGAGTTTGGTGCAGCCCTGTTGGGATCCATTGGTGCTGCTTAGCTGCTGCTAAGCCCTACTGAGCAGCTCTTCCACCACACCTGGAAGTGCTGCCGGAAATATGTCATCAAGCACCTGGAGCACTTCAGAGTGCCTTATAAAAGGTGCCAGCAGCCACTCCTCCCAGAGCCAGAGTCGGGAGGAGGAATACGAAGCTTGACCAGAGGAGTAGAGAAGAGGAAGAAGAGGAAGAGAAATTAAAGAGGACGTACTGTGTTTGTGCTGTGCTTTGTGTGGACTGTGTGGTGCCTGTGGGAAACGGGGAAGGCGTTTCCCACGAGGAAAAAGACAAAATAAAACATGTGTGCCTTGAACTTGTGTCCCACGCTTGTCTGTGTTGGGTTCAGATGGCAGTGCCAGCCTGGGTGGTCCACAATGTCAATTTTTCCGACTGCGTACTGACCTTCCAGCACAGTCCTGCTCAATCCTTTTTGTGACAGCCAAAAGCATGTTGCCTGGTGGAGCCGGTGCTGTAAGAAGGGTTAACAGCTATGGACCATTCAATCTCAGCCCTTTTTTCCATTCTGTCGTGGTACACAAAACACGAAATGTCTGACAAACAAGTTACTCTTCTGTTTGTGAGGCCCAAAGCACCAGCGCTCCTTATTACTCATCGCTGGATTCTACACTTTGCACTTCTCACTGGGCACTCATTGGTTGTCGGCTCTCATGCACACAGAGCCCAGCCCTATGACTAAAGACAAAATCAAACAGTTGGACTAGTTGGAATGAGTCAGTGGACATCTCACACTATGTGACTGGCTCAAAGGGAGTGCACCACCGACTGCCTCTGACTCGCTGTGATTACGTAAATGAAGTTCACAACTGAAAATCACTGGAGGTCACGTAATGTGCCATGGCCTTAAGCCTGTCTTAGTCACACATTGTGCATACAGTGAATCAACTCACACTCAGTATTTAAATTTTACTGAAACAAACTCACAGCCACATTATTTGCTGATCATTATGATTTAACATTTCCCCAACGTTATTTAGCACAACAATGACCTGCTGGGCAACCAACCATTTTAGCTTTGGACTTCCACATTGATTTTAACTCTTCTGCTGGTTCTTCCTTCAAAGAAATATCGATGACGACTCCATAGTCAACCTTTGACTAACAACGGCACATCAATCTATGCTTTATATCATTTGAATTGCAATCTGCTGTCTATGAAAGCTATTGAGCCACCACAACTAACTACTAAATGTATAAATGTATTTTATCTTCTTATATTATATGCTGCCATGGTGGTCCGTTTGTCTGTCCAGGATTTTAAATCACCTGTAGCTCACAAACCATTTGTCCTATTGACCTGAAATTTGGTACACATACAGTGGTGTGAAAAACTATTTGCCCCCTTCCTGATTTCTTATTCTTTTGCATGTTTGTCACACAAAATGTTTCTGATCATCAAACACATTTAACCATTAGTCAAATATAACACAAGTAAACACAAAATGCAGTTTTTAAATGATGATGTTTATTATTTAGGGAGAAAAAAAATCCAAACCTACATGGCCCTGTGTGAAAAAGTAATTGCCCCCTTGTTAAAAAATAACCTAACTGTGGTGTATCACACCTGAGGTCAATTTCCGTAGCCACCCCCAGGCCTGATTACTGCCACACCTGTTTCAATCAAGAAATCACTTAAATAGGAGCTGCCTGACACAGAGAAGTAGACCAAAAGCACCTCAAAAGCTAGACATCATGCCAAGATCCAAAGAAATTCAGGAACAAATGAGAACAGAAGTAATTGAGATCTATCAGTCTGGTAAAGGTTATAAAGCCATTTCTAAAGCTTTGGGACTCCAGCGAACCACAGTGAGAGCCATTATCCACAAATGGCAAAAACATGGAACAGTGGTGAACCTTCCCAGGAGTGGCCGGCCGACCAAAATTACCCCAAGAGCGCAGAGACGACTCATCCGAGAGGTCACAAAAGACCCCAGGACAACGTCTAAAGAACTGCAGGCCTCACTTGCCTCAATTAAGGTCAGTGTTCACGACTCCACCATAAGAAAGAGACTGGGCAAAAACGGCCTGCATGGCAGATTTCCAAGACGCAAACCGTTGTTAAGCAAAAAGAACATTAGGGCTCGTCTCAATTTTGCTAAGAAACATCTCAATGATTGCCAAGACTTTTGGGAAAATACCTTGTGGACTGATGAGTCAAAAGTTGAACTTTTTGGAAGGCAAATGTCCCGTTACATCTGGCGTAAAAGGAACACAGCATTTCAGAAAAAGAACATCATACCAACAGTAAAATATGGTGGTGGTAGTGTGATGGTCTGGGGTTGTTTTGCTGCTTCAGGACCTGGAAGGCTTGCTGTGATAGATGGAACCATGAATTCTACTGTCTACCAAAAAATCCTGAAGGAGAATGTCCGGCCATCTGTTCGTCAACTCAAGCTGAAGCGATCTTGGGTGCTGCAACAGGACAATGACCCAAAACACACCAGCAAATCCACCTCTGAATGGCTGAAGAAAAACAAAATGAAGACTTTGGAGTGACCTAGTCAAAGTCCTGACCTGAATCCAATTGAGATGCTATGGCATGACCTTAAAAAGGCGGTTCATGCTAGAAAACCCTCAAATAAAGCTGAATTACAACAATTTTGCAAAGATGAGTGGGCCAAAATTCCTCCAGAGCGCTGTAAAAGACTCATTGCAAGTTATCGCAGACGCTTGTTTGCAGTTATTGCTGCTAAGGGTGGGCCAACCAGTTATTAGGTTCAGGGGGCAATTACTTTTTCACACAGGGCCATGTAGGTTTGGATTTTTTTTTCTCCCTAAATAATAAAAACCACCATTTACAAACTGCATTTTGTGTTTACTTGTGTTATATTTGACTAATGGTTAAATGTGTTTGATGATCAGAAGCATTTTGTGTGACAAACATGCAAAAGAATAAGAAATCAGGAAGGGGGCAAATAGTTTTTCACACCACTGTATACTACATGACATCTACTATCCCCATTTGGGGTGATGATTGACCTCCAAGGTTATTCCTCTTTTTCATTTTATTGTAGAATCAACTCTCAGCAGCGGCTAGCAGGGCGGCTGTGTGGCGTATGCATATGGGCACCATTTTCATCACCAACCACCTTCGCCATCACTTCCCCTACCTCTTCATATCTTAAATCATTCATGAGGTAGATTGAAGACTTAAGTGCCAGCTCAAGTGAAAAATTAAGGAAAACATACTAAGTGTCTTAATCTTCTTTATTTATTTATCTGGTTTGTACAATGCTATATACTGTATACGCTGCCATTCTTTATTATATTCTGAAAGTGCCTTGAGCATGCGAAAGGCGCTATATAAATAAAATGTATTATTATTATTATTATTATTAAATACTGTAATTGCAACACAAACACTGACTTAATCAGTTTTAGTACGAAAAGATGCCGACGGAAGAAGAAAAGAAGCGGACCGCTAGGGTGGAGAAAGAAGAGCTGCTCAGGAAGCAGCAAGCACATCAACTTCTGAGCAAACAAATGATAAACATACAGAGAAAGAGGATGAAAATTAGGAAAGCTCAACTCAAGTGGATTCACTGCACTTTATCGTGCAGTGCGCCGTTACTGGTACAATATTAACGCTTGTAACTTCATTCTTTTATCTTATTATGTAACAGTCTATTGTTTTTATTGTTGTTTTTGTCATTTTTTAAATTATTTTTCATATTTGTATTGTGACACACATGTGCAATAAGGGGCAGCATAAGGACTCTGGTGATGGTAATTCCCCACTGTTCCACAGGTTGGCGCTCTGTACTAACGCCTCTTCTCTTCCTCCTGGGCAGACTGGAAGACTGACGGCCTTATCATCGATGACATCACTTCGAGTGCCCGTTCACCTAGAACTGCCGGAAGTACTTAAAACTGCAGAAACCACCATCTTGGTCAATGAAGAATTAGACGTAATTTGATAAAGACCCATTTGTACAACATGTTTTTTTTTTTGCTTCAATTATAGGGGGGTTACCTGCAAGTGCCCCAAAGCTTTATGTGTCTCTGTCTATCTCTCTCTTACAGTATGTATATTTCTATTACGAATTGTCATTTTAAATGGGCCTCCATTCCTTGTGTTTTGTGAGTGAAGCCCAAGGAGGCGGGGCCATGCTGACATCATCACTTCTGAGCGTGCTCTCTCTCTCGCTCTCTCGCTCTCTTGCTCTGTCTCTCTGTGGCTTTTTAAGGTGAGGAAGAGAAGAGCTCAGATCAGATCGTTGTGTTCGTCTGAGACTCTTTATTTAGTAACTATTGATATTTTTTCTGATCACATCCTCTGTTTGTTGAGGATTTTCTGTTCTGTCTTTGAATATTGCCAGTGGATTACACATTGTTTGTTGTAGGACTGCACTTTAGCCACCTCCTTTTGTTCTTTGGTCTAGTTTTCTGTTTTTTCTACTAACCCTTTATTCATAAAGATTTCTTCTTTGCTCTTTTGTGTATACACCAGGGGTTTATGGTCGCCCTCCTCTTATGAGACTTTCTTGATATCTTAAACCTTTAAGACAGTTTTTCCCATTAGCCAAGCTGAAGCCGGCAGGTAGCAGTCCAGGGCATGGTGGTCTGGGGTCAGTCTCTTCTGGGCTGGCCAGTGAAGATCCTGGTCTGCTTTGTGGTTATACTTTGGAGGCCCCGACCCCTTCATACCACGTTTCTGACTGTAGTATACAACATCACTGGTGTTATTTTTCAATATGGGCTGTTTTTATAAAAATATGTAATAAACAGAAGTGTGATAAATGAGTCTTTGATGAAGTAATTAAAAACAATTAAAAAGCTCCAACTTTCAAACCAGTTGACTATGTCCCTAAATCAGGGCCATCGTAACAGTATCATAGACCCCTGGGCAAAGTAGAGCACTGTGGCCCCTGTTTTGATGGCAAAACAGAAACATCAATAGGCATCACAAAAAATGTGGGACCCTATGCTCGTGGGGCCCCCGGGCAACTGCCCTGGTCTTGCCCTGAATGCACCTGAATGTTCGATCACACCTAAATATTCCAACTTTTTTTGTGTTTTACTCCATGTTGTTTGTAGTGATGGCCAAGAATCATATGACATATTTTCATGACATGCGTAGGTAACACCCACTATATGGCCAAAAGTATGTAGATAGCCCTCCAAATTATTGAGTTCAGGTGTTTCATTGTTAACAGGCACATAAAATCAAACACCTAGCCATGCGATCTCCATTGACGAACACAGGGCACCCCGAAGAGTTCAATGACTTTAAATATGACACTGTCATGGGACGCCACCTTTGTTACAAGTCAGCAGGTGAAATTTCTGCCCTGGTCAACTATAAGTCCAGTTATTGTAAAGTGGAAGCGTTGAGAAGCAACAACAGCTCAGCCATGAACTGGTAGACCCTGCAAACTCACAGAGCTGGACCACCAAGAGAGTAAATATCGCCTGTCCTCTGTGGCATCACTCACAAGAAACTGTTGCCTCTGGAAGCAACACCAGCACCAGAACTGGTGGGCTTCCATGGCCAAGCAGCTGCACTAAAGGCTAAGGTCGCAATGGGCAATGCCAGGCGTCATCTGGAGTCGTGTGAAGCAGGCCACCATTGGACTCTGGAGCAGTGGTAACGTGTTCTCTGGAGGGATGAATCAAACTTCACTATCTGGCAGTGTGGTGGGATCCCAGGAGAATGTTACCTTCTGGACTGTGTAGTGCCTACTGTAAAGTTTGGCAGTGGAGGGATTTGGGCTCAGCCCCTTGGCTCCACTGAAGGGTCCTGTTAATGCTACGGCAGACAAAGACATTGTAGACAGTTGTGAGCTCCCAACTTTATGAAGATCCTTTTCTGACTGTGTCACCTGTGTACAATGAGATTGAGGAACTTGAGTGACCTTCACCGGGCCCTGAGCGCAACCCTACTGCACACATTTTGGGATGAAATGGAACTCCGATTGTGAGGCGGGTCTTCTACGCTGGTATCTGACCTCACAAAGGCTCACAAAGGGTACAAATTCCCACAGACACACTCCAACATCTTGTGGAAAGCCTTTCCAGAAGAGTGTCACTGCTGGGGACCCAAATAAATCAACAGCACACAATATCAAATCATCGATATGAAAATCTCAAATTGCTCATATTGCACAATCCACATGCCAGATCTCCAGTCACACAGCCACAAGGTCCCAAACGCAGGTATTTTGGCAAAAACAATTGTGAAAATTTCATCTGTCGGAATCTGTTTGGGAAAACAGGCCTCTCTTACTACAACTTTTATGACTTTCTAAAGTCCCCCTGCACATCTTCAATAATCTGAGCTCTGCCCCCTAAATAGGCAGCCATTGTATGTTGCCATAAATAGGCCGAGGCTCTGGGACATCTCTTGTTTCTTTTTTTTTTTTTCGCTTTTCTTGTCTCGTCCTCATTTTCTCAAATCTTTGACTCTCTCCCCACCTATGCCTCCAGAAATGTGTCAGGTCTCCTGTTTATTTACGCACTGATTCATGAACGTACCTGGCAGTTGGTGCAAGAAGAAATAGAAATCTTATAAATCTCAGGGAATGTGGCGCAAGTTTTCATCTTTGCTTTCATTACGTTGTACAATTTCTGAATGGAATGGGACAGGGGACACGGAGGCTATAAACGTATTAACCCCTTGGACCTCTTTTTACATTTTACAGTATGGAATCTTAAAGTGTTTAGTGGGAAGATTTTTCCATTGATTGAAAGAACATTATAAAATGAAAGTATTACAGATCTAAAGTGGACTCGGAACGAATTGAGAGCCCTTCTGAACACTTCATTGTGTTGCAGTTTTAATTTTAAATGGACAAATTGGAACATCAGTCTGCATTCAAAAACTCAAAATGTCTTCAGAAAAGGGTTGCAAATTTATTATAAATCAAAAAACTGAAATCCCTCATTCATTTCTAGAAGTATTCTGATCCTTTGCGGCGGCATTTCAAATTGTGCCTGACCTGTGGTCATCTGAATTGATTGGACTTGATTTAGAAATCGGAAGTGATCGGAAACCAAAAAGCGACTTAACCAGAGCCACGAAATGTTACAAAAAAATAATTGAACCAAAAACGGAGAGTCTTTTTTAATAAACAATCATCTTGCTAGAGTTTTAGGTTAAATCCACAAACTTGGAAATGCCAGGAAGTCCAAGGGCAGAACCGGTCAAGCTGGTCATCTGAGGGGAGCCATTTATGAATGGTAAGGAGCGCACACCCTGGACACCAAGGGGGTCCGATCGGTAAAAGGACCCCAGTGACACTGAGTTGTCGCGGTTACCCGCAGCAGGGTGCCGTTTATGGAAGTAAAAGAGCGCGCGCTCCCTTAAAGACTTCACCTGAACAGAGCGGAGCGCCAGTCCCTTCTGACCTCGGCGACTGGCACGCTCGACATCCCCACCGAGGAGAAGGAGGAGGAGGCTCTTGTGCTCCTTGTCGCAGGAAGTGATGTCCCGTGGTAACGGCGAGAGCCTCGAGCGCCCAGCGAGACACTTTGATCAGCAGGAGATTGGAGGCAGGCATGAAAGTGGCCTCTGTGCGCGCGCGCCTTTCAACCCGCAGCCCGCAGCTGGCCAGCCGGCCCTCATAAAACGTGGCATTCTTCTCGCGAACAACGGCTGCAGCGAACGCTCCGGCCGGCGCTCACATGACTCGCCGGGTGACGCCATGTGACGCTGCTGCAGATGTTGCGAATAAAAGTGCTGTGAAAGAGAGGAGCCTTCCACCCCCGACGAGAAGCCACAATAAATGCCTTGTGCTGCTCGGGCAGCTGGAAGGAACAGCTGCTTATGGGCAAAAAAAGGAGGCGTTTTAAAGCGGCCGCTGCAATAGCTGTGCGCAGCTCTACAATACGTCTCTGTTTCGGGGAGCGCGCGCGCGCGCACGTGTCAAGACGGCGCTGCTCTGCGCGTTCACCGTATCATAGAACGGTGGCACCTTCTTCTGGAGAGGAGAGTGGCACCTCTTAGCCTGCACCCACAACGGCAAACTATCGCTCTCCGTCCGTCCTGTGGAGAAATTACATCTGCAACGTTTCTACTGATTCTCTATTTTCCTAGACTATACAACTGCATCTTAAGGGTCTGGCATGAGGGACAAACGACAACCAGGGGACACGCCGGAGATGCACTGGCTTGATTGTAGTAAGACCTTGTAGAAACATTGGCTCGTAATTAACACCACTTTGGGTAATGAAGTGCGATACAGATTTGTACAGGGCTTGAAAGGCATTATATACTAAAGGCTAATCTCATCTTACTGGGAAAGGCACCATATAAAATGTATTGTTGGGAACTCACTTCACGTTTAGCTGGGCATTAACACGATTCTGGGTAATGAAGTGCAATACAGATATATACATTACATGAAAGCTACTGAATAGTAAATGCTAATGTTAGCAGGAAAGGCACTATATAAAATGTATTATTGGGAACTTAATTATAGAACTAACTTCAAGTTTAGCTGGGAATTAACGCCACTTTGTGTAATGAAGTGTGATACAGATATATACATTACATGGAAGCAACTGAATAGTAAATGCTAATGTCATCTTACTGGGAAAGGCACTATATAAAATTATGGGGAAAAAACTTTTGGAAGTTAATTATAGAAGCAACTTCATGCCTAGCTGGGAATTAACACCATTTTAGGGTATAAGATGTGAAATATTGTTGATATGTATGTGGACAGGCACTAATATTAATCTGACTGGAAAAGGCACTGAATAAAAATTACAAGAAAGTAACTTATGGAAGTAAATTCTAGAAGTAACTTGAGGTCTTATCTGGGAAATTAACGCCACTCTGGTTTATAAGGCAGGATATACATATGTTCATGGGCGGGCACTAATATTCATCTTACTGGGAAAGGCACTATATAACAATTATGAGGAAGTAACATATGGAAGTAAACTGTGGAAGTAACATGAGGCCTATCTGGGAAATTAACTCCACTCTGGGGATTAAAGCATGATATACTGTACATACGTATATGGACAGGTAATAATATCTTACAGGGAAAGGCACTATATAACAATTATAGTGAACTAAATATTAGAGGTAACTTCAGGCATTTCTGGGAAATTAATTTAAACTCTGGGGTATAAAACATGATATAAATATGTACATGGACAGCAACTCATGTTCATCTTACTGGGCAACTTATGAGAGTTAATTTAGAGGTAGCATCAGTAGCGTAGCGTGGGTGTCAGCCGCCCAGGGCGGAGGAAAATTTCGCCGCCCCCTTATTTAGGTATGGTTCAAATTTTTACAAGATATTATTATTATTTATTGTGAAATTTTGCCGCCCCCTAAAAGTGCCGCCCCCACTACACTATGCCATTGGGTAGCATGAGGCCTGGCTGGGAGATTAAGTCCACTTTTAGCATGATATGAATGTGTATGTGGACAGGCACTGATGTACAATTATGGAAAAGTAAATTATGAAAATACCTTCAGGCCTATTTATTCATTTTATTTTAATGTATTTATTTATATAGCACATTTAAAACAACTGAAAGTTGACCAAAGTACTTTACTTAGAATAAAAGGTAATAGTAAGAAATAGAAGAAAAAATTTTAATCTCTCTATTATAATAAAAAAATCCTGGGACGAGACATGACTTTTTCAGAGAGACACTTTCAAGTCCCACGAGACGAGTCTTTGAACCAAGAGATTTAATCACGCCCGGGGCCAGAAATAAAAGACAAAGAGTAGATGACAAAGTAGATCATCGTAAAGAATTCAAAAACGTTGGCGCGATACACATGCAGAGCAGGTTAGAGATAATGGAAGTGCAAAAATTCAAAAGTCTCAAAAAACTGATAGTAAAGATCACAAAGCACAAAGAAATGGAAATTATTACTCGGTGAAATAACGGAACAGCGAAAAGAGATTGAATATATTGTTTGGATTAAACTTTAAGTCAGAGACTTGTAGATCGTCTAATTCGTGTTGCCATCAGGGAAAAGTAGTGTTTCTTCCCAATGAAGAGGCCTATCCGCGAAAATGAAAAGATTTGTTGTTTGGTGAAAGTGAAATCTACATACGCAAGCAGCAGAGATGCTATGTGGCTGGCACGTAGTGCAGGTCAAGGGGGTTGGCGAGCGAAGCGAGCAGGGGGTCCCCTATTATTTAAGAATATTAATTTTATTCATATTTAATATCTATTTCCCCTGTATTTTTTATCAATATTTAAGAATCAACTCCACCCTGGAGTATAAAGTGGAAGTAGATATGGAGTTGGACATGAAAGGCACTATAAAATAAATCCTAGTTTACATCTGACTGGGAAAGCCACTATAGAAAAATTAACGGAATTATATCACTGTGGTGAACTGACACCCCATCCACAGTTGGTCCCCCTGCCTTATGAATGTTGCTGCATCAATAAACTTTGGACCCCAGGACTCTGAACTAAACTAACATTCTTTTGATCAGAGAAGTGCCAGTGTGAAGGAGAGGGGTGGGCAGTGTCCACCCAAAAGGGTCATCTGTCCAGCCAATGAAAAATGATTAAAAAATAAACTTTTAGCATATTTTAGGTTATTCAAATAACCATCTCAGGTTGACATCCTAGGAACGCTGCTGTTTTTGGTAATGATTAGAAAGTTCAATTGCATCATTTACCTGTTTCTTAGGGCACACACTTATCACATACAGTATATATGCCGTTTGGCAAATTCCAAGTGGGATCTCATATGCCTTTAAGTCAAGAGTGACTTTCTTCCAGTCATTCTGTCATAAACGCCTGGTTGATGAAGTTGCGCTAAGATGGCCGTCCTTCCAACAGGTTGCCACCGAAGCTCTGTTAGAGCGACCATTTGGTTCTTGGCCCCCTCCCTGACCAAGGCCCTTCTTGCCTGGTTGCTCCGTTTGCCCACAATTTGATCATGGGAGGTCTACAGAGAGTTCCTTGGAGTTCCATTTTAGTGTGGACAGAGATACTGTCATAAACGACGTGAAAGTGCTAGCGTGGACACAACTAATTTTCCTTTAAAGACGCCTTTTATAAATGAAAGTGTAGCACTGTCGACGTAGCCTGAGTCAGCTCTTTCTTCCCCTGATTGTCACTCTTAATCATGTCTTCAAAGTGATTTGCATTTGTTTTCCTCTGTTTTGTTATGCTAATCCTGTACATTAACACTTATTCCAATTCTATTAGATTATTTGTTTTGGATTGCAAAATTCCTTTCTGTTATTAATTGTTCTGGTAGTTAGAATATTTTGTACATTTTCCCATGACGCCATCTTGAATTTTTCATGCATCGCTATTTTGTTTCTGCATTTCTAAGGAGTTGCTATGGTAAGAGGTCTGGGGTCTTGCTATGCATGATATCACACATCTGTGGGTCTAAAGCTCAGTCCCTTGGACTCCCAGATTATCCGAGTTTCCGGATACAAAGTAAAAACTGAAGCGCATATGTTAATTATTTTGATCTTCGATTAGTACGTCTGTATTCTGACTACAAGTTAAGGGTACATTTTGGTTTTGATGGTAGGCTTTATTGAATTTTCTAGTTACAATTTTACATTTGGGTTCCAATCGCCTGTCATTCTCCTGGTCTCTTGTATTTCTGCCCTTGTGGCCTGTTGCCACATACCTAATCCTGCCCCTATGAACAACCTTACACACAAAGGGACAAGAACAATGACGTTCATAGCCGAAGTGCACAATCCTACAGGCAGACAGCCAGATGTGTACTTAAGGTAACTGAGTTCTTCACCCACTATCCCTAACCCTGACCCAAACCTTAATCCTAACCAGAATAAATAGGAGAGACTGTAGAAAGAGACCAAGCAAGCCAGAAATTCTAAGGGCCATATCCACTATCTATACCCGGATATCTCTCACATAAACCCCCCAGAACAGACCACCAAAAGCAGGGCCAATAGAGAGAACCTCTGAACTACTCCCCCAGACAGTAACCCAAGCTGAAAAAGCCTACAGCGCTGGGGAGCCTGGACAAAGAGGGTCAACCAGCACAAGCTCCAGGTCCTACCCCAATCTCAAAGCTCACAAGGCCAAAAGGGACACTGGGGAATGAGAACAAATAAGCCAACAGCTCTAAAGGACTCTTCCTGCTATTTGTGCCCAGATATGGTCCATAAGGCAACAGGAAAACCAAGGGAGAGGAAGAGGGTAGGGATCCTAACCCTCAAGACTCAGAGCATCCTACCCCTATCTCAACCCGAAGCTTAACCAAGGGGACCCCTTTTTTACAAAGGAAGGAGAGAAATGAGGCAGAGAAAAACAGGAAACAACAACTAAGCAACATTTTACAAGAGGTTTTATTTTTGAGGGGTCCTCGGTATAAAAATCTCCAAAAACCAAAAAGAAAAATTAGTTAAGATGGCCCGTGCATTTCTGAGCCCCCATGAGACCCCTAAGCAAACACCTCAAATTGCAGCAATGTGGATGGAGCTCATAGGAACTCGATATTTTCCCTAACCTAACGAGAATAAATAGAAATCTAGAACCTTAAACAGAACACACTCCAGGGCCCAGACCCTGAACTTGATTTGGTTGCAAACAACCCCCCCCCCCCATCCCAAACCCTCAACTTAACCATAGACCCCCAGAGCCCTCCCAAAAAAAAAAAAAAAAACCCTAACCTTAAAATAGACTTACAAAAACCCTAAAAGTAATTTGGAAACCATTCATTGTGGTGAACGGCCAGGACCCACGCCCCTTTGACACTGGGACCGGGGTAGCAGCCATGGGATGCACACTATGTCCCCCAGAACGTATGGTGGCAGCCCTCCTGGGTTACATCAGGGCCACAGGCGTGGGACTTCAGGGCTCAAACTGTTGGGGTCTGTGGCCACCACCCGGAAGAGCTCCTTGATTAGGCCAATTACCACCTGGAGCACTTCTGGGAGGGCTACAAAAGGAGCCTGCAGCCACTACTCAGGACGCCAGAGTTGGGAGGAGGAGGACAAAGCTGCCTGGGAGGAGGAGTGGAGGAAAAAGAAGAGTGTGTTTTTGGGTGTTTTTCTTTTGGTGTTTTTGGGACAGTGTAGGGACTGTGGGACACAGGGAAGATGAGAATAAAATCTTTTTATTTTTACCTTGTGCCTCAGTGGTCATTCTGTATCGGGTCAATGCCTATATATCACCTTTGCCACAACATAAACCAATGTGACCCAAAAGAGGAACCCTACAAAGTAAGGAGTGAAATTAGGCAGAGAGAAAACAGGAAACAATCACCAACAAAATAATAGATTTACATCTGAGGGGACCTCAGTATAAAAAAATGGCAAAAAATACCCAATTTGAGATTGCTCGTTGATTTCTGGGCACCTAAGAGACCCTAAGCAGACAGCTCAAATTACAGCAATGTGGACGGAGGTCATGGGAACTCGGTATTTTCCCTAATCTAACCAGAATAAATACTAGAAATCCAGAACCCTAAACAGCCCAGGGCCCAGACCCTAAACTTAACTCTGATCCCACATCCCAAAACCTCATCTTAACCATAACACATGCCTAATAATAGACCCCCGGTACCTGCAACCTAAGGACAGCCGTCCAAAAAAACAAACCTTAACCTTAAAATAGACTTAAAAAAACCCTAAAAGTAATTTGGACAACATACATAAACCAACATGACCCAAAATAGGAACCCCACAAAGTAAGGAGAGAAATTAAGCAGAGAGAAACACGAGACAACTGCTAAGAAAAAAAAAAACAAACTTTAAATTTGAGGGGACCTCAATATAAAAAAAAAATAGTGCCGATGGTTCGTGCATCTTTGGGCATCCATGAGACCCTAAGGAAACGGCTCAGATTGCAGCAGCGTGGATGGAGCTCATGGGAACTCAGTATTTTCCCTAACCTAACCTTAACCCTAACCCGAACTGTAACCCTTAGGCACAACATCAGTTGCCAGTTGGTCCAAAGTCAGCCTCAGCTTTGCTGTTCTCCCAGTACTTTCCAGGAGTGTTGGTCTACTTGTGTCTCCTGCTTTAGGAAGTGTTAGATCAAAAGACGTGTACACAGCCAGATACGTCAGGGTTGAGCCAGATCAAGACAGAGAACTGAGCCTGAGTGAATTCTGAATGTCATGATAGGATGGTGGAAGTGTCGGCACAGTGAGAGAGCGGCAAGTTGGGTTCAAAAGCTGGCTGATGAGGAGTGTGAACGTTTTTTTAGGTTCTCCTCCTAAGTTCCAAAGAGGTGCAAGTTAAGTTAAGTTAGTCGGTGCCGTCACAGAACACACAACATGCACCCCTTAAGAGCTGCCACTGGTTTAGACATCGGCTCCACACAATTCTAGATGGCATGAGTGGGTTAGAAAATGGATGGATGGATGGATGGATGGGTGGATGGATGGATGGACAATACGTTTATTCAGCAGCTGAGCTGCGGTCACCACCATGGTGCACTTTCCTTTAGGTGGAAGTGGGCTGTTGCTTGGCAACCAAACCATCTTAGAAGCCAAAGTATAACAGATCTCTTTTGTTTGATTTCCTGATTCATTGAATTCCTTGGCAAATTTAGCAAATGTGTCTTTGATGTGGTCACTGAGGCTAAAGATGGCAATGTTACACAAAGAGTGTAGTTTGCAGAGTCCAAGGTCACCTTCTAATATCCAGTCACGTCTGCTTTGGAATGGTGATGTTCATCAGCGGTCAGTCTTTGCCTTTTTTTTATTTTACAGTCAGCTATTCCAAATCTGCTGAAATGACTTTGCTTCTCACTAGCATTAGGACTGTCTCTGCAAAGGAATTCACCCAGGGTGACGTCTCCCTCTCAAGTATTCATCCCCACCCTGAAACTGCACTAACAGGACTTGAACTCGGGGGGTCTGACAGGACAACATTTACAGTCAGTGAAGCGAAATGAGAACTCTTTTTGTTTTGACGGCTGCTGCTTCCATTGTAGCAGATTCTCTCAGCATCGCTGCGTTCACCCCGAGTGCCACAAGGACATCGTGGTTCGCAGTACTTAATAGTGCCAGGCACCCGTCCTCCATCACATGCACAGATGTGGGCACACAGGCTGCTCAAACCCTCAATACCAGAACTTCTCAATTACAGAGGAAAAGCCAAGTCCTGGCTGGACAAAAGCTGGCAACCCAAAAAGCCAGGTTAAGAAGTACAGGGATCAAAAACACCAGGAGTACGAAATGTTCAAACAGCTTGAATGTTATCTTTGCCAAAAAGAAAAACTAAGTCCACAATTCTTTAGCAATGCCACCATCTAAGGTCTACTTTGCTATGTCCCCATATAATAAGATTGCCACACAGAAAGGGGACAACTGGATATCAAAATTAAGGGCTACATCAGCACCCAGCAGCTTCTGGGACTTGGTTTTATTATCCTTGAGTGGAGTTTGTTGGTTCTGAAAGTACTGAGTCCCCTTCACTTTGTGACTTGTAGATTTAACTTTAAGTGGATAACTGTGACATCTTTGCCCATCAACCTGCACTCAATAACCCATAATGACAAATTGAAGACATGTTTTCAGAAAGGTTTGCAAATTTCTTAACACCAAAAACTGAAGTCTCTTGTATATTCATAGAAGTATTCATAACCTTGGTGCTCAGGTGCATCCTGTTTGCTTCAATTCTCCTTGAGATGTTTCTAGAACTTGATCAGAGTCCACTTCTGGCACATTAAATTGACAGGACATCAGGTAGAAAGGCACATATGGACCTGTGTCTAGAAGGTCAACAATTCACACTTCATGTCAGGACCAAAACCAAGCCATGAAGTCGAAGGAACTCTCTGTAGACCTCAAACTGTGGTGAGACACAGATCAGGTCAAGGAAATTAAATAATTTCTTAAGCTTCAAGTGTCTCCAGAAGCACAGTGGCCTCAATAATTGTGAAATGGAAGAAATCTGCAACCATCAGGACTCTTCCTAGAATTGACCAAAATGGACAAGAAGGGCCTTGGTCAGGGTTGCAACCAAGAAGCCAATGGTCACTCTAACAGAACTTCAGAAAACTCTTCTGGGATGGGAGAACCTGTCAGAAGGACAACCATCACCCCAGCACTCCATTAATCAAGAGCTTATGGAAGAGTGGCTAGATGGAAGCCCCACTCGAGTTAAAAGCATTTGACAGTTTAAAGGACTATGAGAGCTTGAGGAGAAAAGATTCTCTGGTCTGATGAGACAAAAATTGAACCCTTCAGGCAGACTGGATTGGTTCCATTAAGAGGACTGAAGGTGCGTGAGGGACAATGGAGGACCAGAAAAGTGCGTGAGGATTGTCCCGGGTATGTATGATGGAGTGAGGAGCAATGTTGGGGGTAGCAGACAAGATCTCAGTTAGAGGAGCTCAAGTCCTTACCTCTTTGATCTGATAATGGATATGTTGAGTCACGGGATAAAAGATCAGACCCCTGGCACTTGCTTTTGATGATGACTTTGTGTTGTGTAACACCACAAAGGAGAAAGTTTAGAGAAAGTAAGAATAATGGAGAAGGACATTGGAAGATAGAGGACTGAAGATAAATAAGAAGACGTAATATTTGAGGTTTAATGGTGATCAGGATTCAGGAGTTAGCCTGCATGGACAAGTTTAAATATCGAGGAACGGTGGTAACCCAAGATGGAAAATCAGATGCAGAGATAATCCACAGAGGTCAGCGTGGATGGAACAGTTGGAAGAAGGTATCAGGAGTATCGTGTGATTGAAGATTAAAGGCGAGGTTTTAAACACGGTAGTAAGACCAGTTATGATGTATGGAGCTGAGACACGGGGCAGTAAAAGGAGCACAGCAGGAGAAGAAGTTGGATGTGACAGAAACAAGAATGTTGAGATAGATATGTGGAGTTACAAGAAAGGACAGAATAAAAAATGAGTCAATCGGAGGTTCAAGAAAAATAAGAGAGAACTCTAAGAAAGTACAGGAGAGTAGGATGAAGTAGTCTGGACATGTGATAATAATAAGAATACTTTTAGTTATTGTGTAGTATTTCTACCAGTAGTAATGAGGGGTGTTTTGGGGCTCCTTGCTGTCCTTAAGTGGGCAGCTGTCCACCGACAAATCAGCACTCCATGCAAGAAACTCACCAAAGCCTCGCTCAGTACCTACAATGACAGTAAGAACCGTCATTGTAATTATTAATGGATGTGTCGATGGCTGGACATCTTCTTAATCCCTACGTGTCGGTGCTGACTCAACCAGCATTATCACCCGCCATCCATTTGTGACTGAGCCTGGAATCAGACCTGACGAGCTGCAGCTGCGGGGCACCTGTGTCCTCACAGTAAAAATCATTTGATTATTGATCGTCTGAGCTATTTTAGCTGTATTGGTGTTTAACTAACAAGAGTGCTGGAAGCAATGCGTAACATAAACTAACATGGCAGGCCGTGGCATAACATGACATGACATGACATTCTCTGAGCCACTTTATCCTATTCACAGTCAAGGAGAAGCCAGCAGAATCGGGCACAAGGCAGAGGCCCACCCAGAATGGGGTGCTACTCCATCAAAGACCCCGTCAAGCACACACACATACACACACAAAGAGCCCCAAATTTGAACCCAGGATAGAGAATCAGGGAGGCAAGTGTGCTAACCACCGTTTCACTAGGCCACCAATTTATAATACAATAACATGTAAAAGAAAATGGAAGGCAAGAGAGTGGCTGGAAATGTTTTTTAATGGTAACTATGACAAAATTTGACAGAACTAGCATGTTACGGTTACATTTTCTCACTTACAGTGGTGTGAAAAACTATTTGCCCCCTTCCTGATTTCTTATTCTTTTGCATGTTTGTCACACAAAATGTTTCTGATCATCAAACACATTTAACCATTAGTCAAATATAACACAAGTAAACACAAAATGCAGTTTGTAAATGGTGGTTTTTATTATTTAGGGAGAAAAAAAAATCCAAACCTACATGGCCCTGTGTGAAAAAGTAATTGCCCCCTGAACCTAATAACTGGTTGGGCCACCCTTAGCAGCAATAACTGCAATCAAGTGTTTGCGATAACTTGCAATGAGTCTGTTACAGCGCTCTGGAGGAATTTTGGCCCACTCATCTTTGCAAAATTGTTGTAATTCAGCTTTATTTGAGGGTTTTCTAGCATGAACCGCCTTTTTAAGGTCATGCCATAGCATCTCAATTGGATTCAGGTCAGGACTTTGACTAGGCCACTCCAAAGTCTTCATTTTGTTTTTCTTCAGCCATTCAGAGGTGGATTTGCTGGTGTGTTTTGGGTCATTGTCCTGTTGCAGCACCCAAGATCGCTTCAGCTTGAGTTGACGAACAGATGGCCGGACATTCTCCTTCAGGATTTTTTGGTAGACAGTAGAATTCATGGTTCCATCTATCACAGCAAGCCTTCCAGGTCCTGAAGCAGCAAAATAACCCCAGACCGTCACACTACCACCACCATATTTTACTGTTGGTATGATGTTCTTTTTCTGAAATGCTATGTTCCTTTTACGCCAGATGTAACGGGACATTTGCCTTCCAAAAAGTTCAACTTTTGTCTCATCAGTCCACAAGGTATTTTCCCAAAAGTCTTGGCAATCATTGAGATGTTTCTTAGCAAAATTGAGACGAGCCCTAATGTTCTTTTTGCTTAACAGTGGTTTGCGTCTTGGAAATCTGCCATGCAGGCCGTTTTTGCCCAGTCTCTTTCTTATGGTGGAGTCGTGAACACTGACCTTAATTGAGGCAAGTGAGGCCTGCAGTTCTTTAGACGTTGTCCTGGGGTCTTTTGTGACCACTCGGATGAGTCGTCTCTGCGCTCTTGGGGTAATTTTGGTCGGCCGGCCGGCCACTCCTGGGAAGGTTCACCACTGTTCCATGTTTTTGCCATTTGTAGATAATGGCTCTCACTGTGGTTCGCTGGAGTCCCAAAGCTTTAGAAATGGCTTTATAACCTTTACCAGACTGATAGATCTCAATTACTTCTGTTCTCATTTGTTCCTGAATTTCTTTGGATCTTGGCATGATGTCTAGCTTTTGAGGTGCTTTTGGTCTACTTCTCTGTGTCAGGCAGCTCCTATTTAAGTGATTTCTTGATTGAAACAGGTGTGGCAGTAATCAGGCCTGGGGGTGGCTACGGAAATTGAACTCAGGTGTGATACACCACAGTTAGGTTATTTTTTAACAAGGGGGCAATTACTTTTTCACACAGGGCCATGTAGGTTTGGATTTTTTTTCTCCCTAAATAATAAAAACCACCATTTACAAACTGCATTTTGTGTTTACTTGTGTTATATTTGACTAATGGTTAAATGTGTTTGATGATCAGAAACATTTTGTGTGACAAACATGCAAAAGAATAAGAAATCAGGAAGGGGGCAAATAGTTTTTCACACCACTGTAGCAGACAATTTTATCCGAAGTGACTTACATATATAATAGAGGTCAACATAATCAAGTAAACATCAGTCTAAAGACTATTAGATTGAAGTCTGTGTAATCAATGTAGACCTTAGCGTTAACATCTGCAGTGCACCATCTATTGGAATGTTTTTTGTAATGCATGTAGTTGTAAAATACATTGTATCTGTCATTTCAACAGATGGTGCATCACAAACTTTAATACTGCTTTCACGAATCTCACACCAATTGGCATATAACAGAGCTATACACCTTGCATTTGTCATTGTGCATCACAAACATTAGCATTGCAATTGTAATTCCAACAGCTGGTACAACATAAACATTTGAAGTAATAAAATGCTTGCATTTGTCATTCCAGCAGATGGTGCATCACAATCATTAACACTGCTTTTACAAATCTCATACCAAATGGCAAATAACAGAGACATACTGTATGTCTTGCATTTGTAATTCCAATAGAGGGTGCATCATAAACGATGTACTGTAGTGATAAAATGCATGCATTTGCCATCTAACAGATGGTGACGTGCAAATATTAAGACTGCTATCACAATCCCATACCAAATGGCATATAACAGAGACATATGCCTTGCATTTGTAATTTCAACAGATGGTACATCATAAAAATTTATAGTAATAAAATTCCTGCATCTGTCATTCCAACAGATGGCACATCATAAACATTGACACTGTTTTTACGAAACATACTGTATATCAAATGGTATATAACTGAGACGTGTGCATTGCATTTGTAATTCCAACAGATGGCATATCACAAGCATTTTTAGTAATGTGTTTTATTATTATTATTATAAATGTTTGTTATGCACCATCTGTTGGAATGATAGAGGCACAGCAACCGGACAGACACACAGACACTTATCCTTTAAAAATGGTGGATAATTGAAGGCAGGATGGTGGATGTGAATATTTGTATAGTAATAAATACACAGTGGCACACAAATTAAGCACTAAAGATTAAAAAATGTATCCATTTTAACCTAACCTTCCTGCCCACACTTGCCACCCTTAAGGCCATTGACATTAATACTAATATAACTAAAGTCAAGTCAAGTCAAGTTGGGGAGCATGCACTGGTACAGTGTGTTGCCTCACCCACTACACAACGAAACAACTCGGCATCCCGGTTGGCAACCCCCCAGGCAGACACGCGGTCCAGTCCCACCCTCCGGAAATGACCCTCTATCTGCTGGAGCCAGGTGTTACATGGGCAACCCCTTGGCCTGGTCCTGCCACTCAGGTCCCCATCAATGATGATCTTACGAGCTGGATCACCCTCGGGGAAATGTGCCACATGGCCGTAGTGGCATAACTGACGCTCCCTCACAGTGCAGGTAATGTGCCTCATTTGGGACTCCATGAGCAACACAAAGTCAAACCAACGGTACCCAAGGAGAGACACAATACCAAAGGAGTCCAGTCTTTGTCTCAGGTCACTGGATAGCGTCCATGTCTATCAACCATATAGCAAGACAGGAAGCACCAGAACTCTAAAGACTTGGACCTTCGTCCTTTTGCATAGATATCCAGAGTGCCACACACCACTTTCCAGTGACCTCATGACCCCCCATGCTCTCCCAATCCGTCTACTGACTTCATATGAAGAATCACCAGAGACATGAATGTCACTGCCGAGGTAAGTAAACCTCTCGACGAGGTCGACACTCTCTCTGCAGACAGACATTCTGCTGATGGCCGTGTCTAAGAGGTCATTAAAGGCCTGCATCTTTGGTTTTTATCAGGACACTCGCAAGCCCAGACACTCAGACTCCTCACTCAGTCTCTCGAGCGCCCCGATCAGAGCCTCCATTGACTCCACGAAGATCACAGCATCGTCAGCAAAGTCAAGATCCGTGAATCTTTCTTCACCAACAGACACCTCACAGCCCCTGGACCCCACGACCTTGCCCAACACCCAGTCCATGCAAGTATTGAACAGAGTAGGAGCAGAACACCGCTGACGAACCCCAGAATCAACTGAGAAAAACACAGAGGTCCTGCCTCCACTCTGCACAGCACTCACAGTACCAGCGTACAGGCCGGCCATGATATTCAGCAACCTCGAGGGGATCCCGCGAACCCTCAGGATGTCCCACAGGGCAGCTGGATCAACCGATTCAAACGCTTTACGAAAGTCGACAAAGGCTGCAAAGAAACTCTGCTGATATTCGTGTTTGCACTTCATGAGAACCCTCAGTGTTAGGATGCGGTCATCCTACCATCGAATATAACTAAAAAATATATTTTATTATTAGCAGTACTGTATAGTATTATTAAATCCATCTATTTTTCTTTACTTCTGTCTCATTTGATGGAAAAATTGTAATTTTATTATCTGTACAAAATAATGACTATGCCGTAACTCTTCACATAACAATAAAAAAGTAATGATTTTGCCATTATAATGAAATATTCAGCATATTACTAGTAGCAGCATTGAAATGTTTGCGTCTTTATAATACTAAGTGCTTCCCATAACATTTAATGTGACTTTATTGTAAATAAAACAGACATTTCCATCCTTGCGATTAATGCCAAACCTCCACTAATGCCTTTATGCCACCTCACTTGGTCCTGGTGAGCGATGCCAGCGCCATGTTGCTTCAGTCTGAATTTCCGCATGTAGAGGAGTGGAGATGCCCGGCATGGCAGATGTGTGCTTGTGCTCTCGTGACATCCCGGAGAATCGCTGGTAATGCTATAAGCAGCTGATGCTGCCAGGGAGGCTGGCACCTTAATGCAAAGAGTTCTGTCTGCATCTGTGGGCTCGTCTTGGCTCCAGCACATTGAAATTAAATTAAAGTCTGCAATAAAAAAGAAGCCATGAAAGAATTAAGCATCCCCTTTTTTGTGGTCACTGGAGGGCTGTTTTTAATCAGCTGTTTAAATTTAGGATGAAGAATGAGCCTGAGAGCAGGCGTGCGTGGAGAGCTGAAGCGAGATCAGGCGGCCAGCGCCAGCAATGTGAGTGGTGAGCCCTGATTTGAGAAATGGGCACGTCAGACATGGCCAAAAGGGGGTGTGGTGCACTTCTGATTCTCGTCTTTGTCATTCACCATAAAATCCCAAGCTGGTGTCTGTCAGTCCTGTGCTGGTCGCCATCCTGATTTCACTGTAGTTGCTTTGATACCAAATCTTGTAATCTTGTTTGGCTTGTAATGCGCCTTATGCTGGTGTAACGTCTGACTAGTCTGTCGTATTGATTGACAAGAAGAAACAAACTCATCCAGCAATGAGAAGAGCAGAGAGGGGAGCCATCTTCACACCCTGGCCCTTATCTGAACTGAGCCCACAATCTCTAGACATCTGAAAGACAACCCAGACAGACATGAAGTGGAGGCGTCTCACTAGCCTGCTGAATAACATGGGGTTGGGCTATAACACAGAAGCCCCACAAAGTGCTGGTACAATGGGCAGGGTTGGTTGGCACCAATCCCAGTGTCTATAAACTGGTCGAGTGGGTAAGAAAATGGATGGCAGAATGAGAGGAAATGAGAGATCATAAAATAATATGAATAACTCCTCCATCTAATTTCATAAGCCACTTAATCTAAACTTGGATTCCAGAGGTGTGGAGCCTCTCCAAGCAGCACTATCTATCTATCTATCTATCTATCTATCTATCTATCTATCTATCTATCTATCTATCTATCTATCTATCTATCTATCTATCTATCATTTAGTGCCTTTCATATCTACAGTATCTATCTATCTATCATATAGTGCCTTCCACATCTATCTATCTATCTATCTATCTATCTATCTATCTATCTATCTATCTATCTATCTATCTATCTATCTATCTATCTATCTATCTATCTATCATTTAGTGCCTTTCATATCTACAGTATCTATCTATCTATCATATAGTGCCTTCCACATCTATCTATCTATCTATCTATCTATCTATCTATCTATCTATCTATCTATCTATCTATCTATCATTTAGTGCCTTTCATATCTACAGTATCTATCTATCTATCATATAGTGCCTTCCACATCTATCTATCTATCTATCTATCTATCTATCTATCTATCTATCTATCTATCTATCTATCTATCTATCTATCTATCTATCTATCTATCATATAGTGCCTTCCACATCTATCTATCTATCTATCTATCTATCTATCTATCTATCTATCATATAGTGCCTTCCACATCTATCTATCTATCTATCTATCTATCTATCTATCTATCTATCTATCTATCTATCTATCATTTAGTGCCTTTCATATCTACAGTATCTATCTATCTATCATATAGTGCCTTCCACATCTATCTATCTATCTATCTATCTATCTATCTATCTATCATATAGTGCCTTCCACATCTATCTATCTATCTATCTATCTATCTATCTATCTATCTATCTATCTATCTATCTATCTATCTATCTATCTATCTATCATATAGTGCCTTCCACATCTATCTATCTATCTATCTATCTATCTATCTATCTATCTATCTATCTATCTATCTATCTATCTATCTATCATCATACCTTCCTTATATGGTAATATTCAGCCTATCCAAACCCGCCCCCACGTGGCCCCACCCCATCCCATGTCCACACCACACATGACTGCAGGTGCTTCACTGTTTTCCAGTCAGAAACTGCTGCTGAATGTGTAAAAAGAGGAGAAATATAAAGTATGTAAAAGTTTAGTAACCTCTCTTGAGTTAAAGCTGAGACAGTAACTTCATTCACAGTTGGAGTGGCACAGAATTTTTCTCTGTTTTAACACAGACACGTTTGCATATTTGGAAATGCTTTTCAGTGGGAGATTTTGAAAGTTCAAAAACATGTACAGAGTGCTATAGTCGAGATATCTGAACAAAAATTGAATTGTAATTACGAATTTCCAAAGAATACGTGTGCCAGATTTCAGCACAATCCGTCCATTGGAGGTGGGTTATTTCATTCATTCGTTCATTCAGACAGACAGACAGAAATGGCTCTCATTGAATTTCCCCCTGGGATTAATAATGTTTGTCTAATCTAATCACAATAGGTGCTGTTTGTTTTATTGAATGCACCTAACAATATAGTTTATTATTATTATTATTATTATTATGTATTTTAAAAATGCCTAGTCCAGTGGTGCCCTTTGAACATTTAGTGATTTATTTACTGTAAGCTGAATTTTCTGCATATCTGGGGCTGGTTGTCTGCCTGGCATTGCTCTAAATATCATTAATGTAAAACATTTCAATAATAATCAATAATTGTTAGAAATACAAAAGGATGTAATAAACATACAGTGGGTTTAGAAAATATCCAGAACCTTTCACTTTCTGTACACTTTATTGAGTTGCCGCATTTTTTTCTTAAATGGATAAATCAGCCATTTTATTGGTCAAGCGACACGCAATAACCCATAATGACAAAGTGAGAACAGGTTTTCAGAAAGGTTTACAAATTTATTAGAAATCAAAAACAGAAATCTCTCCTTTTTCACATATGTATTTGGACCATTAATTCAGTAATTTGTAGAAGCCCCTTTCCTTGACACACTTTGTGCCCATTAACACCAATCAGTCATCACATGAATGCCTCGGCCTGTCTCAGTATTGTTGCTGCCCTCGTGTTTCCTTCATGGCTGCAGTTTTCCCATCTTCTAATGGTTACTTCCAGCAGGGTGATGCACCCTATCACAAAGCAAACTGGTTTCATGAACGTGGCAATGAGTTCAGTGGTCTTCAGTGGTCTTCCCAGTCACCTGTATCGAGCAGAACAGCTTTGTGATGTGGTAGAGCATGACTGTGCACAAAATGTCAACATGGACCAAAGTTTCCAACATTTCTGTGGACTCAATACCACAAAGAACTGAGGCTGTTTGGAGAGTAAAAGGGGGTCCAACCCCATTTGAGTGTAGTGGTCCTAAGAACTGGATCTGCTGTAGCTTAACTTAGAAGCACAGCGGTCAAAGCAGGCAGCAGATAACCCTCACAAACACTTGCACAAGGCCATTTTGGAATCACACATGAACCTAAGCTGCACATTTCTGGGGATGTGGATGGAAAACAGGAGGACCGAATGGCAGACTCACATCACATGCAAGCATTGCATCCCAGGTGCCAGGGTGTTTCTTCAGAGCAAAGGTGTCCAACTCCGATCCTGGAGGGCCGCCACCATGGCTGCTGGTTTTCCTTCCTGCCTCTTTCTTCATCAGGGACCAATTTCTGCTGTTAATTAATTGACTTCTATCCCCTTCATTTTAATTGCCTCATTTTGAAAGGCTCCATCCTCTGAATTGATTTTTATTTCCTTAAAGGGCAGCCAAACAAAAATGAGATGTGATGACCAGCTAACTCTGATCTCTTTCTCTCCAACCAGTTTCCTAATTAGAAGGCAATTCTTGCTGTTAATTAAAACAGTTGACTTTCTTTTTTCTAAGAGATCCATCAAATCTGAGCAGATCAACATGACTGAGACCGTCACCTTTCTTTATTTTTTATGTGTTGGCTCACTTTGCATCTCATTAGTGCTAACTAAGGAAAAAAGCAACAATTAAGTGGTCCGAGTCTTAAAAAGCAAGGCAATTAAAATTAAGGCAAAAGAAGTTAATCAGCAGCAGAAACTGGTCACTAATTAAGAACAGGGTTAGCATGAAAAGCTGACCCTCCAGGATCAGGGCTGGACACCCCACCCTGCCATAGGGAAATCATTTTTGGTTCCTCAAAGACCCATCCACACAAAGGTTTCTAATCAAGTCAAGTCAAGTTGGAGAGCATACACTGGTACAGTGTGTTGCTGCACTCACTACACAACAAAACAACTCGGGATCCCAGTTTGCAAGCCCCCAGGCAGTCCCACCCTCCGGAAATGACCCTCTATCTGCTGCAATCAGGTGTTACGCGGGTGACCCCTTAGCCTGGTCCAGCCACTTGGGTCCCCAGCAATGAGGATCTGACGAGCCGGATCACCCTCAGGGGAAACGCGCCACATGGCCGTAGTGCTGTAACTGACGCTCCGTCACAATGCAGGTAATGTGCCTCATTCGGGACTCCATGAGCAACACAAAGTCAAACCAGTGGTACCCAAGGATTCTCTGAAGAGACACAATACCAAAGGAGTCCAGTCTTTGTCTCAGGTCACTGGATAGCGTCCATGTCTCACAACCATACAGCAAAACAGGAAGCACCAGGACTCTAAAGACTCTAAAGAGGTTCTAGGAAGAACCTTTGTCTATTCTGAGAGATAAAGGGAGTAATCAATTGGTAATACGGTTATTATAGCTTTTTAATCATTAAAAATCAATATATAGCATTTGTCTTATAAACAACCTGAAGAGACTGCTGAAATGGTTAAGTAAAAAGACAGAAATGTTTCAGATGGTAGCTTAAGAATTTGGTAGCTGTCCCGCTCTATCATGTACCCAGTATGGCCTTCCATGTTCCAGGTGTCACGTTCACACACTCCATGAAAGAATAATAGCTGAACTTAAGAGATATTGAAGGACAAGAATGTAGTAGTAACAAGACTTTTATTTGGGTACTAGCCAACCCGCGTAGCATACACCGCATAATTATATATTGATGGGTGAACACTTCCTGAAGGATACAGTTGTCCAAATGGGGTGGGGTTGAGGATACGACTGTAAGTGAATGAAAAGATGGAACTCTGGAGAGAGCAACATACAATTGTCCGTGACTGAAAACTGGAGGACCACCGCTGCGCTCCCACCTCCCAGAGCGAGGGACGGGGCTGGACGGCGGTCGGGCGCGGAGGGCGGAACAGGGGAAGAGGGGAAGGACGCCCTTTCTGCCCCCTCCGCCTCTCCAGAGAGACGGTGGGGAAGCGGGCCCGAGAGGTTTCGGGTCCTAACCGTCCAATGACGGGACGGCACAACCGGTAATGATCCTTCCACAGGTTCACCTACGGAATTACGACTTTTACTTCCTCCAGATTGTCAAGTTCGATCGTCTTCTCGGCGCTCCGCCAGAGGCCATGAGCGACCACAGTAGGGCCGATCCGAGGACCTCACTAAACCATCCAATCGGTAGTAGCGACGGGCGGTGTGTACAAAGGGCAGGGACTTAATCAGTGCGAGCTTATGACCCTCACTTACTGGGAACTCCTCGTTCGTGGGTAACAATTGCAAGCCCCGGTCCCCATCACGAATGGGGTTCAACGGCTTACCCACGCTTCTCGGCGCCGAGTAGACACACGTTAATCCATTCAGTGTAGCGCGCGTGCAGCCCCAGACATCTAAGGGCATCACAGACCTGTTATTGCTCAATCTCACGTGGCTGAAAGCTTCGCAGCTGCGATAGTTTTACACTCCAGTACATTGCGGTGAATGCTGATAACAGTCAGGCGGGCGGGCGGGTCAGCAGGCATTCTCGTCCCATGGTCTTAGAGTTGGTGGTCATGGCTCTGTGAGTTGTCGTCGTATCCCATGGTCTTAGAGTTGGTGGGCGGTGCTCTGTGAGTTGGCGGGCATGGCTATGTCGTGCGTATCCCATGGCTGTCTTGCGTGCCCTGTTGGCTGCTTAGTGAATTATATATATAGATGTTGAATTGGGGTGTGTAAGCCAATGAACCAATCAGAGAGAATGCAAGCTAGTGAACCAATCAGAGTAAGCAATAATTCAGCACTGTTATGCAAATTCAGTTATCTGTAAGAATGACTCTCTGTCTCTGTTCTGTCACCAGCCCTTAGCAGACTGCTGTAATGGGGTGCCCCCTTCTTCATGAGGAGAACAAGTTTCCTCCTGCCTGGTTCCTCACTCTAGGAGTTCCTTGTTTCTTTCTTTAATATATTTCCAACTTTTTTCTTCCACATTATTTAGATACAGGACCATACAGTAAATACCCAGGAATAGATGGTGACAGATTTGTGAAACACCAGGGGGTCCTGATTTTGAAAGGACTCTTGCTGCACAGAATCCCACCGGCTAAATTCAGGTTTTCTTTATCTGTTAATGTCATGTTAGGTAGCCTACCACACATTACAGATTTCATTTCTTTTCCCACATATTAGGAAGTTTTTCAAAACACAAAGAACCAACTTCCTTTGCAAAGAACCCTTCCCAGAAAGAAATGGTGCTTTGTCGAGCAAAAGTTCAACAAGGAAGCACACAACCCAGTAAAGAACCATCAAACGCCATTAACCTGCTTAGCGTTAGACCCGAGTGTCAATCGGGCTGTAAAAACAGGGCTCAAGTCCTGAGTCTCCTCCTTGGGCTGTTAAAGGACTAATGGCGTCTCAAGTCTCAAGTCTCAAGTGAGCATCAGGCCCTAGCGTTACCAGGGCAACAGTGTAGACACGCCTTCTCCTAGCCTCATAATGGCGTCTCTCAAGCAGTGATGATGAGGAGAATCTGACTTCAGGCAGTGAAATTGAAATGGTCAGTGAAACCGAACATGATTCTGATGAATCCGAAAGTGACACTCGCGTCACTCGCATATGTGCAGTTCATATTATTATTATTATTATTATTAGTCAGTCAGTCATTCTCCAACCCGCTATATCCTAACACAGGGTCATTGGGGTCTGCTGGAGCCAATCCCAGCCAACACAGGGCGCAAGGCAGGAACAAATCCTGGGCAGGGCACCAACCCACCGCAGGACAGACACACACCCACACACCAAGCACACACTCGGGACAATTTACCAATACGCCAATACACCTAACCTGCATGTCTTTGGACTGTGGGAGGAAACCCACGCAGACATGGGGGAGAACATGCAAACTCCACGCAGGGAGGACCCGGGAAGCAAACCCGGGCCTCCTTACTGCGAGGCAGCAGTGCTACCATTGCACCACCATGCCGCCAATTATTATTATTATTATTAATAATAAAAATAATAATCATCATCTTCGTCATTATTATAACTATTATTATTATTATTTGTATCATTATTATACTTTCTAGACTTATACTTTCTCTAATTCTCCTTTTATACTTTATTATACTTTCTATACTTTTAGAGTTGTGCACATTTTACAGCAGAAAGATGAGATTTAATAAAAATTTCATTTTTCAAGCCAAAAAATGCAACGCTAATGGGATTAAAGACCCAGCATTTTGAAGAGTGTAGGACAATTCCTGCGTGTGGTCTTCGAAACTGAGAACGGTGGACCTATGAAGCAGTACCACGATGCCGTCGTGCCCCCTATTGTAATATAATAGAAGGTAAAATAATTAAAGGCTAATGAGTACAAAGTGTGGCAGAACTTCAAATAAGCATTAAAAGTAAAAAGCTGAGCTGTTTCTTAAACTTAATGAACGTGCTATTTTTATAACCTTAAAACATATCGCTCGCCACTTTGCCCTACTTTAGGCGAGGAATTAAAATATCAATGAAAGACCCTCTTGCTTTGTCATAAGTAAAGCGATCGTTTCTCCAGCAAATGCATGCTGAGTTTAAATTAAGGCAAGTACGGGTATCACGCTAATTGCAGCCGTGGCGTTCATTAGTCTCCTAAAAGAGCACGCGGTTGTCTCTCAAGTGCCGTGACTGCAGTGGATGTATGGTGCGCGCCATTAAAAACACGCACACTGTGCAATTAATGCAAGCCTTGCAAAATATTAGCTTTGTTTCCGAGTCGGAGAGCCATTGATGTTTGCCCATTTGCCATGTTACATATAATGACAGATAATAAGCGGTGTGTGTGATTCACTTTTGAAATGAATTACCAGGTGCTTGTGAGAGGTACAAGCGTCTCCAGTGCTTCTGGGATTAACGTGAGATGGTGTGATTACAGCAGCGTTGCCGGAGCTCAGACAGTCATCAGCCGAGGAGCGTTTGTTGAAGGTGTCATTTTATCTGCTGCGCCTCGTGAAAACCTACAAGGCACCTCTCTCGGCTTTCTCTCATTACCAAACCGTTGCTTCTGCCCGGCCGTCATCTCTTTGGTTTTATTTTTTGTCTTTTTTTTTTACTAATGATATGTAGAAGCAGTGAATTTGTACCCTAACCTTTTATTTATTTATTTACTTTTTTGCTTTAGCCAAATTTGGCCTTTCTGCTATGTCCTTCCAATCATCTACAGAAATCAATTTCGACTTAACCTTGATATTCCTCTTGGTTCTTGAAAAGCTCACAGTTTCTAATTGAGACCGTCTTCAGAGGTGGGGGGAAACTAGACTGACACCTCTTGGAGAAATGGGACGGCGCTGGCATGGTGGTCCACTGTGGACCTCAGATATCAAGCCAGCTGGCCCACATGTGGCCTACATAGGCCTGTGATGGTGCGGGTTAGCTCCACACTCCCTTGTTGATAGCCATGTGCCGAGATGAGCCAAGCAAATGAGGACATGCACATACGGCAAAGGGTTGGTGCAAAAAGTGATCGTGCTTTGTTTCAATTCAATCCGAAAGGTGCAGTGCAACAAATGATCTTATTTTTTTGGGAATTGGGTGGATGATCGAGTTTGGTAGTTGATTTGTTACCATAAGAGTCGCAAACACTGAGTGCATCATGGCATGAGGCCTCGTCATGTTGGATGATCTGCTTCTGGTGTCATTTTTCCCATCTTCTCACCTCTTCTTGAACTTCTTTTGCCACTCAAAGGCACTTGACTTTTTCATGGGAATCTCACCATACTCTACTTTCAACAGCTCCAACGGTTCAGTAGCTACAAATTGCCACATCTCAAATATCATATGGTGGTCTTCCTGCCAATTCTTACCCCAAATGAATATACTGTATAATGGTACTATTTTTTTACAAATGGATATTGAATGCCATTTAAGCCCATGCTGGTTCTGCAATTCCATATTATGTCAACAGAGAGTTTTGAACTTTCCTACTTGGGGGTTTCAAGTTTACCTTCTCAGCCACCAGATCTCCACCTCCCAGCGTAGGATTTGCTCTAATGGACTCCGATAACATGAGATTAGCTTTAAAGATACAAAGAGGTTCACTAAAGTAAGGTTTTAATGGATTGAACGATCAGAGAGGGTGAAGGTGAAACCATCTGATATCTTCACAATCGATCTGAACTTCAGTATTTGGATTCACCTGCTGCACACAAACAGCTGATGGGACTTTGGGAGCATTCGAGGACTTTGAAAACATTTGTCATTGTTGCACCTTCTTGAAGAAAAATGAGACTTAGGTAACATAGAGTGCTTTGATATGCTTTCCACATTAAAATATAGAATCTGTCTTAGAAGTAGTATCAGGTCAGGTCAAGTCAGGTTGGGGAGCATGCACTGCTACAGCGCGTTGCTACACCCATCACACAACAAAACTGCTGGGGTTCCCAGTTGACAACCCTCTAGGCAGACACGCAGTCCAGTCCCACCCTCTGGAAATGACCATCTATCTGCTGCAGCTGGGCCCTCAGCAATGAAGTTCCTTGTCCTCGGGGAATCACATCACAGGGGCCGTAACTGATGCTCCCTCACAATGCAGGTAATGTGCCTCATTCAAGACTCTGTGAGCAACACAAAGTCAAACCAGTGGTACCCAAGGATCCTCTGCAGAGACACAGCACTGAAGGAGTCCAGTCTTCATCTCAGGTCACTGGATAGCGTCCCTGTCTTGCAACCACATAGCAAAGCAGGAAGCACCATTACATTAAAGACTTGGACCTTCATCCTTTTGCAGAGATATCCAGAGTGCCACACACCACTTTCCAGTGACCTCATGACCCCCCATGCTCTCCCAATCCGTCTACTGACTTCATAGGAAGAGTCACCAGAGACATGAATGTCACTGCCGAGTTAAGTAAACCTCTCGACGCGGTCGACGCTCTCTCCACAGACAGATACACCGCTGATGGCTGTGCCCAAGAAGTAGAATTAAAGAGTCAATAAATGTCAGAAACTTGTTCAAGCATATCAGGAAAGCAGCTAAAGGTCAAGTGAACAACAAAAGACAAGAATGTAGTAGGAGAAGCATGATGTCATACGCAAAATGCTCTTCTAGTAAGATTAAGAAAATCAGCAGATTTCTTGCACCCAGCAAAGCCTGGACATTTCAAGGGTGAGGGCTGAACCTGAGAGATCTGAGAAGAACAAGAATGTAGCGTAACAAGACTTTTATTTTAGGGTATTTAAGCTAGCTCTGCTCTTGTAACCAATCACAGTAAATGTCAGGATTAATTCAGCACTGTTCTGTAAATTCAGTTTTCTATACATATGAGCTCTGCCTTTGCTATTTTGACCATTATGTAACAGACTACTGGGATGAATGCTCCCTCTTCATGAGGAGATAATTAAAGCCACATGAACAAAGCTTCCTCCTGCCTGGTTCCTGACTTCTCTGTGTTCATTTGGCTACTTTTGCTTAAATTTACTGCAAACTAATCCTTGTACCATTTATCTGGTACAGTTATCCATCCAGCTATGCTGTCAGACTTCCGACAGGGTGCACTCCCTGATTTATATTTATTTCACTGTTTTATGTTGATTGTAAAGGATTATAAACATATTTTTTGCATGTTTATGTATTTTCTGTTACTATTATTCTTTTTATAATCTATGTTTTTTGTGATTGGAACCTCAAGGGGCGGGGCCACCCTGACACCTCACAGCTGACGGACCACCGCCCTCAGCCCACATAGTGGCTTCAGAAAGTATTCAGAGCCCTTCACACTTCTCCACACTTTACCATGTGGTAGATTTAATTTTAAGTGGATAAATCTGCCATTTTTGCCTACGCTCAAGTCAAGTCAAGTTGGGGAGCATGCACTGGTACAGTGCGTTGTCGCACCCACTACACGATGAAACAACTCAGGATCCCGGTTGACAACCCCCCAGGCAGACACGCGCTCCAGTCCCACCCTCCGGAAATGACCCCCTATCTGCCGCAGCCAGGTGTTATGTGGGCGACCCCTTTGCCTGATCCAGCCACTCGGGTCCCCAACACTGAGCTGGATCACCCTCGGGGAAACGCGTCACATGGCCGAACTGCCATAACTGATGTTCCCTCACAATGCAGGTAATGTGCCTCATTCAGGACTCCATGAGAAACACAAAGTCAAACCAACGGTACCCAAGGATTTTCCAGAGAGACACAGTACCAAAAGAGTCCAGTCTTTGTCTCAGATCACTGGATAGCATCCATGTCTCACAACCATATAGCAAGACAGGAAGCACCAGGACTCTAAAGACTTGGACCTTCGTCCCTTTGCATAGATATCGGGAGCACCACACACCCCTTTCCAGTGACCCCATAAGCCCCCATGCTCTCCCAATCCGTCTACTGACTTCATAGGAAGAGTCACCAGAGACATGAATGTCACTGCCAAGGTAAGTAAACCTCTTTACGAGGTTGACACTCTCTCCACAGACAGACACCCTGCTGATGGCCGCGCCCAAGAGGTCATTAAAGGCCTGGATCTTGTTTTTTATCAGGACACTCGCAAGCCCAGACTTTGTTAAATGGTGCAACTCAAACCACCTACACCTGAACACCAGCAAAACCAAGGAGCTGGTGGTGGATTTTAGGAGGCCCAGACCCCTCATGGACCCCGTGATCATCAGAGGTGACTGTGTGCAGAGGGTGCAGACCTATAAATACCTGGGAGTGCAGCTGGATGATAAACTGGACTGGACTGCCAATACTGATGCTCTGTGCAAGAGAGGACAGAGCCGACTATACTTCCTTAGAAGACTGGCGTCCTTCAACATCTGCAATAAGATGCTGCAGATGTTCTATCAGACGGTGGTGGCGAGCGCCCTCTTCTACGCGGTGGTGTGCTGGGGTGGCAGCATAAAGAAGAGGGACGCCTCACGCCTGGACAAACTGCTGAGGAAGGCAGGCTCTATTGTAGGCACGGAGCTGGACAGTTTGACATCTGTGGCAGAGCGACGGGCACTCAGCAGACTCCTGTCAATCATGGAGAATCCACTGCATCCACTGAACAAGATCATCTCCAGACAGAGGAGCAGCTTCAGCGACAGACTGCTGTCACCATCCTGCTCCACTGACAGACTGAGAAGATCGTTCCTCCCCCAAACTATGTTACTCTTCAATTCCACTTGGGGGGGTAAATGTTAACATTATATAAAGTTATTGTCTGTTTTTACCTGCATTGTTATCAATCTTTAATATTGTTTTTTTGTATCAGTAAGGTGCTGCTGGAGTATGTGAATTTCCCCTTGGGATTAATAAAGTATCTATCTATCTATCTATCTATCTATCTATCTATCTATCTATCTATCTATCTATCTATCTATCTATCTATCTATCTATCTATCTATCTATCTATCTATCCTAACCTCACTCAGTCTCTCGAGCACCACGATCAGAGCCTCCACGAAGATCACAGCATCGTCATCAAAGTCAAGATCCGTGAATCTTTCTTCACAGACAGATGCCTACACTCAGGGACCTGTTATACCAAAGTGAGAACACTTTTTACAGCAAATTTATTAAAAAATCAAAGCAAATCTGAGCCCTTTGATATGACAAACCTTCACGCCGATCGATTACTGTGAAAGGGAAAGCCACGGTTAGAAAGTTCCGCAGCAGTTTTATTAACTTCCGACTTTTGATATCATTTTGGTTTCATTTCCTGACTCTTTGGACATTTTTCTCGACTATTCTCTTAATAATTCCTTTGGCCTCCTTGTCTCCTGACTCTTTTGTCTTTTGGCTACAACAGCTCACTGCTTTAATCACAAAGAGGTTTGAAAGATGGCGGACGGAGCTCAGCCTCCTGATACCACTACACTTGATTATGGGTGTCAAGCTGCAGTGCTTCACAGCCATCTCTGAGTTTAACGGCTCCCAGATATCCGCCATTTAGAGGGGTTAGTCAGAAAGCGTGAATATAATTCAAGGAACATCGAGGGCTACTTGAGCAGTTGGACGCTCCCTAACACTTAACAGCACACCATAGCCTGAGCCTTCTGTAATGGAACGTACCCCTGAGGATAAGGACTTCATCACAGAACGGCTGAAAGGACATTTGCTATTGGAATAAATTGTCTCCGAAGGTTAAACCCCCACCTTCCCTCCATTATGATGATAATAAATGATACAAAAGGTTAACTGCCCAATTGCTATTTGGATTTTTGATATATACAGTTAAACGCCTTATTCCTAATGTAATAGTTGATATCCAGAATTAAACATTCCAAGTCTATTGAAATAATTGGTCTAGAAGGTTAAATGTCTAATGGCTATTAAAATATAAAGTCAAACGTACAAAGTGAAGTGACAGTTCCTATTGTAACACTTTGCATAAAAAAAAAGGTTCCGCAGCCATTAGTTTCAATCTGTAAATCAGCCACCCACACATTGTCTGGACCCACATGTCCATTAGGGGGTTGTGAGGAGCGGCTGGAGCCTAACCCCGCAGCAGACTGGCCGACTCATACTGGGCATAGCTTGACTTCCTTATCAATTGTGGCCAGAAGGGGGCACCACTCAGGCCCAAACCTCAGACACAATTGCACCAAGTCAGTCCTGGGTTTAAATCAAGAGTGTTTTTATTATAACCGTTCTTCTTACAAACTCTTATCAGCAAACCATCATAATTTAAATCCTGGCTGAAGACTGGCGAGTTTAGTCCAGCATACCATGACTAGAGCTGCTGGTGAGCTGTGCATGCTACAGCTTTTGATAAAGTGTCACATGGGAGGTTGGGCATCAAATTAAAGGAAGTGGGAGTTCAGGGTGATGTTTATAGATGGGTGTAGAATTGGCTCAGACACAGGAATCAGATGGTGATGGTGTGAGGAACCTCATCAGAATTGGCCGATGTTAAGAGTGGTATTCCACAGGGGTCAGTGCTAGGGCCGCTGCTATTTTTAATATAGAGAAATGATTTAGATAGGAATATAAGTAACAAGCTGGTTAAGTTTGCAGATCATACCAAGATAAGTGGATTAGCAGATAATTTGGAATCCGTTATATCATTACAGAAGGACTTGGATAGCAGACAGGCTTGAGCAGATTTGTGGCAGATGAAATTTAATGCCAGTAAATGTAAAGAATTACACATAGGAAGTAAAAATGTTAGGTTTGAATACACAATGGGCGGTCAGAAAATCAAGAGTACACCTTATGAGAAGGATTTAGGAGTCGTAGTGGACTCTAAGCTATCGACTTCCCGACAGTGTTCAGAAGCCATTAAGAAGGCTAACAGAATGTCAGGTTATATAGCGCCTTGATGTGTGGAGTACAAGTCACAGGAGGTTCTGCTCAACCATTATAATGCACTGGTGAGCCCTCATCTGGAGTCCTGTGTGCAGTTTTGGTCTCCAGGCTACAAAAAGGACATAGCAGTGCTAGAAAAGGTCCAGAGAAGAGCGACTGGGCTGATTCAGGGGCTGCAGGGGATGAATTATGAGGAAAGATTAAAAGAGCTGAGCCTTTACAGTTTAAGCAAAAGATTAAGAGGTGACCTGATTGAAGTGTTTAAAATTATGAAGGGAATTAGTCCAGTGGATCGAGACGGTTATTTTAAAATGAGTTCATCAAGAACATGGGGACACAATTGGAATCTTGTTAAGGGTAACTTTCACACAAACATTAGGAGGGTTTTCTTTACACAAAGAACGATGGACACTTGGAATAAGCGACCAAGTAGAGTGGTAGACAGTAAGACTTTAGGGACTTTCCAAACTCAGAAGAAATAAGTGGATAGGACTGGCGAGCTTTGTTGGACTGAATGGCCTGTTCTCGTCTAGAGTGTTCTAATGTTCTAATGCTACAGTTCGGTTTGTTCATCATTTGACCAGAAAAATAAGTAAAATGATGTTTTTAAACCCGTACTAACCCCTCTATTGTGTTTGTGTTCTCGGTGTCTGAATGTGGCGCTTGGTGTCTCTGCTCTACTGCCAGGCTTCTCTTCTGTGTATGGATGGAGCGTTGGAATCATCAGATGGAAGGATTCTCTCAGCCAGCACAGTCTCCAGTACTGAAAACCCAGGGGTGGGTAAGCGTTCAGTTGGTCGAGGTCTCCAGGATGGTGACTTTTATTTCTGACTTTCTGTTTTGCAATTTTAATCTTCACTGTCAACTGGCCATAGTTCACCAATTAATTAATGGGCAGATATTGGTGGATCCCATTTATGTTTAATCAGTTTCTACTTTGTCCTCTGTGTGTTTTAACACATCTGTATTTAAGTGTGTACCAGTTCTGTATTTAGTAGTTAGTATAATCTAAACTTGTATTTTATCTGAGAATTTTTCACAGCACTCTGTGCCTGCACTCAGTGAAGGACGCTATACAAAAAATAAGTTGCATTGTATTGTAATGTCAGCCGTCCATTGGTCCTTCCCTCTTTTTTCACTCCTACAGCAGGTGTTACCCTCTTCCTTCTGAGTGAGGAAAGGTGGCTTCTTTTATATCTGACCTGGGAGTACCACTGGGGATTCAGATTACAACCAGAAAACACTTCCAGGCCAGGTTGAAGCTCCCTAAAGGAGTGAAGTATTTTTCCAAAAAGTATCCTGGTGGTCCCCAAGGCAACGTTCCCATGTAGCCCTGTCCCAACTAGGGGCAGCCCAGGAGTACACTACAATCTAATGTCCTGGGGGACGGACTGTTCTTTATAGGCCATGTCCCCCAATTTATCCATTACTTACTCACCCCAGCTGGTAAAGGAAGCAGGAGCCATCATGGGCTGGCATGCACTCCCTAGCAAACTGTCCTTCTGTATAGACTCACTGGTGGTCCCAGTCGGGATGCCATCCACTACGGCCTTTATGTCATATATGTGACCCTGAACCCTTTACACCACTTTACAAACACAGTTCCCATGAGCATTTAGTTTCCTGTTTATGATGTGTGCTGATTAATCTGGATTAATCTACTTAAATTTTAGCAAAAAAAAGCTTTTTGAGCATACAGCTAGACATTTGGATTATGCAACATAAGTAATGGGAGGTTTATTTTTATTATTTTATTTTTTCCACGGATGGTTTTCACAAAGTTTAGCAGTTCATTTAATAGTTACAACTGCCAGTCTTAATGGACATTTTAGGTGGACAGCATTAGATGAGTTACGGAGGAATAAACAGGCTGATTTTGTCAAAAGTCATCATTTATTCATGTACATATAAATTTTATCTATCTCTCTATATCTACCTACCTATCATATAGTGCCTTTCATGTCTATCTATCTATCTATCTATCTATCTATCTATCTATCTATCTATCTATCTATCTATCTATCTATCTATCTGTCATATAGTGCCTTTCACTTCTATCTATCTATCTATCATATAGTGCCTTTCATGTCTATCTATCTATCTATCTATCTATCTATCTATCTATCTATCTATCTATCTATCTATCTATCTATCTATCTATCTATCATATAGTGCCTTTCATGTCTATCTATCTATCATATAGTGCCTTTCACTTCTATCTATCTATCTATCTATCTATCTATCTATCTATCTATCTATCTATCTATCTATCTATCTATCTATCTATCTATCTATCTATCTATCTGTGAATCTCAATGGATTTAATTTGCTATTTTTGACACTGAGCAACAGAAAACAGACTCTTTAATATCAAAATGAAAACAGATCTCTGCCAAATTAACTGATCCCATACGTATTCACCCCTGTTTAATATGACATCCCCTTAAGTCATCATTGGAGCAGCCACTTAGTTTTAGAAGTCCCACAATGAGTTCAATGGAGGTCACCTGTCTGGGGTTTCAGTTGATTGTCATCTAAATGCTCCTGAATGTGGAAGGGCTGGCTTGTGTGAGTCAGTAAGTCATATATATATATATATATATGTGTGTGTGTGTGTGTGTGTGTGTGTGTGTGTGTGTGTGTGTGTGTGTGTGCATAAGTATATATTTTACTTCCTTGCAATTCAGTCCCACTAGAATGTCCTCCAAGTGTAAGAAGTGTCTGTAGGTGTTCTTGCCCCGCAGCTACAGCACTGGTGAAGGCTGCTCGATATCTCGGCTGTTGCTCCATTTTCATTCACCCTATGACCCTCGCCAGTACTGGCAATCGACAATTAAGACTCTCACAGTAACGAGAATGGCTCTCCTGCAGCTAAAGATGTCAAACACTGTGCATATGCTTAGACCACCTTAACGACTGAAATCAAATCGTTCCCCAGCTTTTCTACTGGCAGGGCTTTACCAGGCGATCAAGTGATTTTATTGAGCACCTTTTTTAATTATTAAGGCACTCCACAGATGCACTAGAACTGTTTGCTTATTTCTAGAAACGGAGCACTGGAAGGTGAAGGTGACACCTTTGGGGGTCACCCTGTAGGTCTTTGGATTTTCTTTTATAACCCTGTGTTCTGTGGTTTAGAATAAAGTCGCCATCCCTTTTGTGTTTTGTGCGAATTGTTGGCATCAGGGAAGACATCTGGTCATAAATATTTCTGCTCCAAAGGCTGATTTTGAAGGGGGCACTCAGAAAATGCCCATTAAACGGTCAGAGAGTGATAGATAGTACCCATTCATTGGCCAACCCCTAAAACCTATGAATTTACTAAAAGGGTCTTTTTTTATTACACAACCAAACATACAAAAAGGGAGCTCAAACAAAAGAGCAGATAATGGGGCACAGTTGTCAAATCCAGAGCCTCCTTCCATTCACCACCTCAAGGCGCTTTATGGTAAAACACGTTTCTTACCGCTTGGGCACCCTCAAGGGCTGTGAAGCAGTCAGCGGTGAAAAACCTCGTGGCTGATGATCCGGCAACCTAACCACTAAGCCACCCTGCCTGCCTAAATTAAACTGTTTCTGATTTACGACTTAATGACCTGATATGTTTATTCAAAGCCAAGGGCGGCTGTTGCCATATTTGCACAAATGGAGCAATGGCAGGTGAAGTCAGGCTGGACTGGGAGTCAATGGCAGCGACTCGACAGGCAATCTCGCCAGTCTTTTCATGGTGAACAGTCCGTCACAGCACAGTACAGCAGATCCCTCTTTCTGACGACAGAACTGTCAGATTAAGTGACTCAGCCAGAATCAGAGAGGCGGCCATTCAACAAGCAATCTTGTGATTTTTTTTTTATTTTATATAGTGCCTTTCCACTGTGACTGCTCTCTTAAGACACTTTACAGGTGCCACACAATTTGGTTCAAGTCCTGGCAGGTTAAGTGACTCAGGCAGGGTCACAAAGTAAGCAGGGATTAAACGGAAAATCTCATGATTTTATATAACGCTCGCCTATTGTGAATATTATCCTCAGGCACCTTCTTGCTCTGTAAGGGCAGTGTGGCGTCGTGATTAAGGCTTTGGACTTCAAACTTTTTTGTTTTTTAGATCCCACAACTGACACTGTGTGACCTCGAGCAAGTCACTTCACCTGCCTGTGCTCCAGCTGGGAAAATCAAGAGAAATGGAACCAATTGTATCTCAAATGTTGTAAGCTGACTTGGATAAATGGGTCAGCCAAATAACTAAAGGTGATTTGCTATAGTTTATGAATTGTTCTTTTTCATATTTTATGTATTTTTTTCTCTGTTCATTACTGTGTATTGTCCGTCCCTTTAACTGCACTTCCATTCCTTGTATTTTTGTGGGTGGGGCCCCAGGAGGCGGGGCCACTCTGATGCCCCTCCTTCTGAGCCCTCCCTCTGGCTATTTAATGCCGGAGCTGCGTAGGATCAGATAAGCTCATCATTGCACTTGTGTTTGGAATAACAACCAAATAACAAAAGAAGCTCCCAGCCGACATTTTATCCCATCGCACTGATAATCCACAGGTCATGACCCTTGAGGCCCCGCCCCTAGAAACTTGGGATGTGGCACTAATGATGGCTATTGGTGGTGATAGAAGGACCTGAAAACAGTTGTCAAGACGTAAAATTTCCAAAATAAAATCACAGAAACCTAATCTATATAAATGTAATGATATTATTATTAATCAGGACACATTCAGAATGAAACGTCAGGAACTGCGGAAGACCCTCTGGATATTTAGGTGCGGATGGTAGAATTCCTGACAATGATTGGCAGATGGCTCTGCCTCCTGGGGGACCACCCACAAACCACGAGTCACATATCAAAAGCAGCTTATACATAAAGAAACCAAACAATACCCCCAAACTAATAAAATATATACAGTAAATAGTATCAAATCTCTAACATGAATCACGATCTCTATATATATAAAATGCAACATCTGTCTGTCCGTACATCTGTCCGTTTTCACGAGAGAACTACTTAACGAATTTAGATTTGTTTTGTTTCTATAATTTGCTTGAACATTCCGGATGATTTTGCGACTCCTCTCATTGTGCTATGTATCATAATTCGCCTGCGGTACCGAGAGACATGCAGCGGGCCGAGGGGAGGGGGGCTGGTACTCCTCACTCATGCGTCAGCTTTGGGGCGTGCACCTTAGCTCCGCTTAGCTAGCGAACGAGAGAACTACTTCACTGATATAGATCTGTTTTTTTCCATCATTTGCTTGAACATCCCGGTTGATTTTGCGACTTCTCTTATCGTGTTAAGTATCACAGTTCCCTTGCAGGACTGATTTATTGGTGTGAATCTGAGAGACATGCAGCGGGCCGAGGGGAGGCGGGCAGGGCCATCCTCACTCATGCACCTGCCTCGGGGTGAATCTTACATCCACTTTGCTAGCGAGCGAGAGCACTACTTCACGGATTTAGATTGGGTTTTTTTCTAGAATTTGCTTGAACATTCCGGTTGATTTTCCGACTTCTCGCACTAAGAATCATAGTTTGCTTGCAGGAGTGATTAATTCACGTTAATCCAAGACAGAGACTACGGGCTGAAGGGAGGGTGAAGCCTGACGTCAGGAGTGGGGAGCTGAGTGGGGCCCTCCTCGCTGTCCTGTTTCACTTCTACATGGGCGGAGCCACGGGGGATGGCTAGTATTAATATAAACAAAATAATCACACATGAACAAACAAGACCTAAAACAAAGATCTGAACCCCAAGCAGGGGAGGACCACTGGCTGAAATATAACATTAAGGGGTGATCCAACTTTACAGGGATTATCTGAGACAAAGACGGCATTACAGTAGCACACGACATGTGAAGGGATCAACAGGGTCTCGCTAAACTAAAATAAAATGTCCAGTGGTGGTCACACACAACCAGCAGGTTCACAGAATGGTCTGGAAATTCTGAACAGAGGGGGAGAAGGAGACATGGAGAGGGGGGGCTTTACTCCTTCAGTATACTCGAAGCAAATTGACCAGCATCAAGCCTTTGGGTACCTGCCTTTGAAAAGAGGCCAATCTCAGAGGAGGACTTCCATTAGGATGACTAGGACTTGGACCTCTGGCTGGGATTTAATACCTGCCTTCATTGAGTCCACGTTCAGGAAGTGAAATATGAGGAAAGCTTCCCTGTCAAAGAAGAAGAGAGAGGCGAAGGAACCAGAAAAGAAAAGACAGAGGACAGAGATGGGGAGCTCTGCTGACGTTGAGGGAGTTGGGAAAATTAGGGAAGACACTCCACTTAGCAGACAAGACGGAACGTGTCGGGGTCAGTGGAGCACAAAGGCTTTTGCTTTGCTCTTCTGTTTATTTGATGTTTTGCTTTGCGTTCTCCCTTGAAGCATCTCCTCCTTCCTTTGGCTTTAATGATGATGCTATTATCTTGGCTTAGACGACGCTCCTGAGACTACGTATGCATTCACACGCTCGCACACACACACATGTAAATGCAGTGGATAGAAAATGTAATGGGACGTGTTATGCAATATGAAATTCCAGTAGATTTCATTTGCCTTTTTCAACACCGTACAACAGAAAAAGACTTAAATGTAAAAGTGGTGTAAAACAATTATACATTGTGCATCAGAGGATCAACTTCCAGGCTCATCTGAGGTATGTAATACCACCCTGGGGTGATAGGGTATGCTGTTGCTAACATTCTCATCTCTTCCTTTCCATACAGTGTTTAGAAGACTACGGGAACTGACACCGCCCCTTCCGATCTGAGCACCATAAAGCCTGACCGCAAAAGGAATGAGGCGTCACTTAGTGATCTGGGTGGCGGACCGCCAGACGGAGCTCAGACAAACCTAAGATATATTTCAAGAAACCCCTTTTGTGAGCAGCCAGGAGTGGCAACGCCCTGATTTGGACCTTTTCTGGCCATCAAGGGACTTTTGAGACGTGTGGAACCCAGGGTATGCACGGCCCCTTAATCCCGAAACAGACAGGCAGACACAAACATTGTCCAGCACACACCTTTATTTCAAGTGGGGCAGAGCTTTTCCTTTGCTCCCCACTAACAGAGCACAGTACACAAGCAATAGTACAGTCACAGCCCTTTCTTCTCTCTCTCTCTCTCTCTCTCTCTCTCTCGGTCTGCCGCCTCCATTCCTCTCCCAGAAAGCTTTGTCTTCCTCCTCCTGACTCTGGCTCCTCGAATGGAGCAAGGTGGCCGCTTTTATAGGGCTCCCAGAAGTGCTCCAGGTGCTCCCAGATCTTCTTCCGGCAGCAGTTCCAGGTGTGGCGAAAGTGCTGCAACCCAGGGCTCAGCAGTTGTCCAGGCGCCCCCTGGCAATGGCCACGGGCCCCAGCAGGGTTGAACTTCTGTGCTCCAAACCCGTGGTCCCGCTGTAAGCCAGGGGGACTGCCCTCTAGTGTTCCAGGGGAGGCATTGCCCTGAATAGGCCATCTACCCTGGTCCTTCCATCACAGGTTCCCTGGGATGTTAATTATATTAAACATGGATGACCAGGGTGGCACCACAACTTTTTTTTTTTTCTGCATGCTTTATCCGCTCACACAACCAGAACATATAAACACCGAATAGTCTTATTGTACGTATTCAGCCCTTCAAGTCAGCATTTCAGTAGATGGCAGCCATGACAGTCTCCTTCTCTCAGGTCTGCATTTTTCTCCATTCTTCTTTGCCAAACTGTTCCAGCTCTGTCAAGTTTCATTAGGGATCAAGATGTCTATCCGGTCCATCTACTAATTGTCAATTGGACCGAGAGCTGGCCACGTTGTCATTATGAAGCCATTCCCGTGTAGCTTTGGCTTCTAAACTTTGGAGTCATTGTCTTGCTGGAAAACAAATCTTGCAAGTCATCACCAGTACAGCCAGCTGGTTTTAGAAGGTCCTAGAAATACTTCAATGGAGGTCACCTGTCTGGGGAGTCACTTGATTTTGGTATAAATTGTACCTGCATGTGGGAAGTCCAACAAGTGGAGAGTCAGTAAGCTACAAAACAAAGACAGAAGAACAGACCACACATCTACATGAAAAGGGGATGAAGATAAGAAAATCTCTGAGTCACTGAATATCCAGTTAAACCAGTCATGAAGAAATGGAAAGAGAATGGCAGAGCTGGAAATCTGCTAGAGCAGGCCGCTCACAAGAACTGAGTGATAATACAAAAAGAAGGGAAGCGAGAGAAGCTGCCATGGGACCTCTGGAAACTCTGCAGGTGTCACAAGCTACAGTAGCAAAGACAGTGCAGACAACAACTGTGCCGAGCTGTATGGGAGCATGGCAAAGTGAAAAAACACACAGGGCATCACAGCCGGAGTCTGCCAGAAGCAGAACGGTAGACGCAGAAGTAGAGGTGTGTGGTATACCAGTATTGGAAAACTACCACAAAATCCAAATTTGAAAATGGCATGGTACTGGCATTTCTGGATTTTTGGTGTACTGCAAGTAAATGTCAGCTTTCCTCTCAAGGAACCCCCTCACCTTCCCTTGATGCTCGCCATTGCAGTTGTGGAAAAATGTCTGGTTTGTAGACTTCACGAAATGAAACTACACCCTTCAACGAGATGAGAACTTCACGGGGGAAAAAAATCTACTTCATGGCTGTCAAGAGGGAAACAGAGAGCAGTGAGGTGCACAAAGGAGGCGAGCAACTGTGAAGCACACACCAGGGAGACTGGAGTGAGGTGGGGTGCTTTGGAGTTCTATCCGATATTTGGTGCCGGTACTGAGATCCAAAAGATGGTCACGCCAAAGTCCACGTTTTAGTACTGATCCAACACTGGTCCAAAGTGCTGGAAGAAGGTTCTGGAGTCTGATGAGACCATAATTGAGCTTTTTGCCCACTGGACTAAACGCCATGTCAGCACACTGCACAAACACATATGCCACCTTCTCCACCATGAAGCATGGTGGTGGTATCATCATCATCATCACTTTGCACTTGATCAGTGTCAAAAAGAACACAAATTACATCCACTGGGATTCACTGTTGTATAACAATAAAACATGAACATTTCCAGGGGTGTAGACTTTTGAAGGGCACCGGCGCAGCGAGGTGTCGCAACTTGTGAAACACACCCAGTAAAGTCCAGGTGGAATCATACCTGATAAGATCACCATTAAAAGGGCCTTAGGTTACAGCAAGACAAAGGCTATACTTAGTCAGTTTAATGTGCGCTCCATGATGCCTTCAATGTCACCTGAGGCAAGGGAGAGGGCCACTGGCAGGCCTGAATGTCATGAGCCATTGTTGCCAAATGCTAAGCTGCTCCACTGAGTCCCAACAAGGGCTCAGCACACCAGCAGGACGGATAACTAAGGATTTGGTCAAACTCGAGAGACCACATTAAAGCAGGACTGACGTATCAGACTGGTCCATCTGATACCCTTGCCATCCAGTCTACACCATGAGAGAGAGAGACAGACAGACAGGCTCCATGATGCTGGCCTTAGAGCAAAGCGACCCATCAGAGGTCATCCGCTCGCACCTCCTAACAGGGCAATGCCAGACCCCACACACAGCTACCGTAGTCACTAAGGTCCTGAGGGGCAAATGACAGCGTGCAGAGGCTGCCTTGGCCTGCTTTCTTTACTGAGCTTGGAGATGCCCTCAGTCTCGACATCTAAAGAAGTGACCTTCTGCCTGCCAGGGCCCATCCACTTCATCGAGCCCCTTTGGAAGTCCAGGGATAACATCTGTCAACCGCAGACTCAGAGGCTCATTGTGTGCCGGAGGTGTCAAGCAGTGGTGTCAACAAGAGGAGGTCACACCGGAAACTGAAAGACAGCAAGTCGACTGTTGTTAACGTCTACAGTTTTGTTTTCCTCTTATTCTCATTTGTTTATTGTTATGTAAACAATGAAGGCTGAAATTTTAATACAATGAGTATTGTGTTCCTTCTTTCCATTAGTAAGCGTACTGCATATTGACTGGTGTAACAATATGAAATAAACCATACATTTCTCTCAAATAAAGGCAGAAAACGTTTCTTTACCAATACTCTGTAAGAGGAACATCTGCTCACACCACACATTTTAATACATGCATTAATGGCTCGATATGTGGAGCTCACTCAGTGTCCACATCAGTGTGTACATTTACAGAAGTGGAGAAGTATTGCCATGTGCAGATGACACTGCTAAACGTGAAACTGGAAACATCAGTCATCTTCTGTACGGTTTTGTGCTGCTCAGGGTCATGGCATGGCGGCGTAGCAGTTGGGATTTCTACTGCACAGGAAGACATTGCCACAGATGACACAGGTTGGTTAGCTGGCAGAATGGATGGCCCCTTACCAGGACTGGAAGTCTTTATGGAAGGACGTAGAAGGACAAGCAGCCTGGCCAAAATGAATGGTAACTAATCTGGATGGGAAGCCTTTATGGAAGGATGTAAAATAGACAGATATCCTGGCCATTTCCTGTACTTGTCCTGCCCAGGAGACTATAATAACAGCACCATCCCTCTGGTGGAACTCCCATTCGTACACCTGCAGATCATATCATATTAGGAAGTCAAGTTCTGATGGGTGTGGCCCTGATGGGGTACTTGGGTGCCACCAGGGGGAGCTACAGGGGATGGCTATCCCTGCTTTAGGGGGCTTGTGGCTAACCCAGAAGTGCTTCCATCATGCAATACTGTGTCATCAAAACTAGTCCTTGATCTAGGAGCTGGAGTCGGGATGAGATGGAGGAAGAAACCAGAACAGGAAAAGAGAACAGCATTGTGTATTGTGGAAGAAGAATGGTTGAAGGAACAGCACTTTGTCAAATAAAAACTGTCATTTGAACCTGGGACTGTGTTGTTATAGTTACATCTGGAGTTTTGGGACTCTGTGCTGCCCCCTACAGGACACAAAACTTAGTAATCATTGTATGGTTAACGGATGGTGTGTCTTCAGTGGGAAGTATGCATGTTCTCCTTGTGTGTATATGGGTTCACTCTGAATATTTCTGTTTCCTCACAATGTATGATTGGCCAGATAGACAGACCGAGAGATATACTGTATGTGAAAGGCACTATAGATAGATAGATAGATAGATAGATAGATAGATAGATAGATAGATAGATAGATAGATAGATAGATAGATAGATAGATTTTAATTTTAGCATAGTCAGCAGGATTAGATAGATAGATAGATAGATAGATAGATAGATAGATAGATAGATAGATAGATAGATAGATAGATAGATAGATAGATAGATAGATAGATAGATAGATAGATAGATAGATAGATAGATGCCCCAAGGAGAAAATGTAGATTTTTACAGAAGCTCAATAAACATAACAGACATCAGTAACATCCTCAATCAAATAAGCACCAGAATTAATAAAAAGAAAGAACAAATCTGACTCAGCTAAGGACAAAATGAGCAGAGCATTTACCATCACAGTGAGCTGTAGGTATGAAGGAGCTGCGAGACTGTAGCTTGGCACACTTCACTTGGCTGAAAGTCCTTTATGGTGCTTTGTCAGAGAGAGGATGGGCAGCATTGTCAAATGTTTTGTTTTAATTCTCTCCTCCACTGCTACCTTCAGAGGGTCCAAAGGGTGTCCCATAACTGAGTCTGCCATCTTAATCAGCTTGTGGATTCAGTGGGCCTCTTTTGATGTTACCAGTCCCGCACACCACAGCATAGATCATCACGTTGGTTTTCTTGTCTGAGTTTTCTCCTCGTAGAGTTTTTGTCAACTAAGGCTGATGAGAATACGTTATTTAAGTTGTTTTTCTCTTAGATGGATTGTCAACCAAGGCTTATGAGCTCCATCTGCCCATGCTTTTTGACACATAGCTAAGGGTTTGCTTTGTGGGCACCAGGGCATATCCACATATCTGGGGTCCAAACCCCCTTCCAGCCCTTGCAGGTTTAGCCTGAGGCCTTTCATCACCCAGTTACCACCTGCCGCCTCTTGGGGGCACCGCATAGGACTGAGAAGGGTCTAACTGTAGCCTGCAATACCTAAGATGGAGGTCTGGTAATGTGCACAACGTCAGTCACGAAACACCCTTTGAGTCAGGTAACCCTCCCACAACCCTAATCTTAACCACAGTGTAAAATGGGCCCTAATGATACCCATAGTCTAATGTGATGCGTGTTTCATGACTGACGTTGAGAGCATTTGGTGATGTTGGGGCATTACACGACTGACCTCATAGGTCTGCAATTACACTCTGTTGATAGGACTTGCTTTGCAAAGGCCACTTATACTGACTGGCAGGAGAGACTTACTGGGCTTTCTCACCACAATGATTGCCAAAGCAGTGAAGGCTAAAAGTGATTTGTGCCGATGAGACAGACACTACACCAACACACTCAACACAAGGTGCATGGCCATTTGACAGGCAGAAAGCTGCTTCGTTTTGGTCATTTTTGAACCCAGAACTGAACCTTAGGAATGCCAGAACCTTGCAAGACAAGAGAGCAGAATAAGAAGTATCAGTGGTGTTAATGCACTAACAAAGGTTTCTCTAATAACCAACTCACATTCAAACAGGGCGAATTAAGGTAAGCTAAGGGACACTGAAGGAATGGCTGGTGACAATATGTGAGTAATAAATTAAAAAATTAGTAAAATCAAGCAGTAATAACCATTAGCAACACTTGTAATGCCTGTGTTGTATTTTGGAATCAATTTAATCGTATCTTAATTTTAAAAAAAAGTAATCAATTTCTATCAAAACCATAAACAACCTTTTGACTGGTAACGTATAGTCCAGTTTTATAGCGACTTTTTTTTCCAGGAATTGCTCACAACACTGCCATACTAGTTGATACCAAAAAGATTATACACATAAGAATGACGAGTCGGAGTTCTATATTCTCTCTTTTTTCTTTTTAGAACCTTAATCAGACTATTTGTGTATTTTTTTTTTACTTTTGTTTTTTTAAATTCTAAAGACTTAATGATAAGCAGCATTGGACATGTACATTTCTTTTTTTTCGGGACAATTCCTGACATTCTCCAATAGTTCCGGCTGGTTCCTGGCCGCTTCAAAAATGTGGCGGCTGGCCCAGTCCCCGCAGCGTATCGTGGCAGCGAAAGAGTTACTCGTCTCTGACGTCACGTCTCCTGGGCGGTGACCTTAAAGGCGAGGGGGCGGCGGGTTCACATTGGCGGCGCTCGGATTTAGAGAGTGGGAATTTTTGCCTTTAAGGCAACAAAAAAATTGGGGCGAAAGAAAATTGCGCCGTGTCTCTCGGTAAACATTTTTGTTGCTGTTGAAAGAGACTTTAAGGACAAGAAAGGAGTTATTGGGCAGAATTTGCTGTTTATTTTTTTTGTTGATGTTGATAAAAATGTATTAGTATTGCAAGGTAAAGTGAGATTTTACAAGAATTGAAATTGTGTCCGTGTTTTCATTTGGTGTTTCTTTCGCTGCCGAATGGCTGCAGGGAACAAATGAGCCTACGGGGTGCGCGGCGCAGTTGCGAACGGGTAATAATCTCTTTATTTAGAAACAGAAGAGCGGGGTCATTTGAACAATTTAGTCTGTCTTCTAAAAAAAACATTTTTTTAAGGTGGGGGTGGAAATGGGGGTCGTCTAAATGTGTTTGAATTGTTTGCCTCTACCTGTCCGCGTACGGGTAAGGAATTGGGAAAACGAAGTCATTTATGGGACGCTTAAATACTCTGGGGCTGAGTGAGCGATCCTAAAAGAACGAGCATCCCCATAGTTTCTTTCGTTAATTGTCGGATGGGAATTAGGATGCAAGGGTAACAGTTTTAATAGGAAAATGTGTCGTGCCATCAGTTGTCGGGCGCACGTTTAATTGCATAGCAAGAGGACAAGAACGTTTTAAATGTATTTTTCATGGAAATGCGGGGCGCCCACAGAACAAAATTAAATGGGCTTTTGGATCCCCCGCCCACTTTACTCTATTGAGTATTCAAAAAATATATATACACTAAAAATCAGGTCCAAAATCAATGGGATGGGTGCGTTTTAAACCTATATATTCGTACCTCCTGGGGGGGTGGTGGCAAACAAGAAGCAGGAATGGCTTGGATGTAGGAAAGAGATTGGATTTCGCTTGTCTCTCAATCAATTTTCTGTTTAATGTCACTGGGCTCCATTGTGGGAGAAAGAGTCGCGTCATCCAGCCATAAATTTGTGATTATAGAGCCTCCAGCAGACTCTCTGTTCTGTCTGATCGGATTTGCTTCGCGCAGAGAGAAATAGATTGGTGTTCAGCTAAAAGCATAGAAAAATACTTGAATAAATAAATAAATAGGGTCGATTAATTCATTTTTTTTTGTTTGTTTGCAAAGTACTTTGCTTTTTGAAAACAAAAACAGGCTTTTCGAGTATTTAGTGAAAACTAAAGACAGCGTTTCAGTAATTGTCACTTAATGAAAGCCCACCGAGGGATTGGCCAAAAGAAACTTAGGAAAAAAAGAAAATAAAAGGTTTCTACTTTTAACACCTAGACGTTCCTTGGATTTCTGTCGTCTTGTTTTTTTGAAAAAAAAAAAAAAAAAAAATTTTTTTGGTGCCCCTTAATACACCCGGGATTTTGTTGTATTGTCTTCAAGGATTATCCGTTCACTAGGTAGGTGCATTTCGCCGAATGTTGGATTGTTTTATTATTGTGTTTGTTGAGTGAAAGAATTGTGAAGAAATAAGCCTTGTGTGTCCGGATTGAGAAATGTGCCTCAGATGGGAAGGGACGAAGGGCGACATCATTTCGACATACACTTAACGGCAGGATTTGTGTTTTTATTTGCAATACTGTTGTGGTTTCGTTTAAAAAAAAAAAGGTATTTTAAATTGTGTTTGAGCGTAGATGGGTGTACAGAAAGAGAAAAGCAATGCACGGGGCGAGTCAGGATGAAAAAGGTTTACAATTTACAGGTGATTTATGTATGTATTTTATCAAGATAAAATGAATATTTATGTTGCTGCACGTTTAATGCAATTAATCCGTACTAAAACAGATGTGGACTATGATGTGTAGTTTGGAAAATTGCTAGTACTAATTTTAAAAGAAGAAACGATCATTTTGAATGCACGCTCGAGCTAAGGTTATAGCGCCGATTATATACTGAATATATAATATACAAAACTTGAAAATGATGTGCTGTTCCTTCAGAGATGCACACAAATATTTTACATTAGCGTTCATGACAAATCTATATTTAAAAATATGGGCTGTGTGTTTTCTTAATGTTGGTCAAAGCAAAATCGATTTATTTGTATGCGGGGTTAGTTCGTCCATTTTGGTTACAATAAACAAGACGACGGTTTATTTTAATATATGATAATATGGGGGTTCCTTAAAGTGAGGAGGGAGGGGGGGGATTATTTGAAGTTCACCACATTCGGTGTTGTGCCAAAACATCTCACCGAGGGAATGCCAAAATGCTGATCTTCTTCATCAGGGTGTATTAAAAGATCACGCGCCGTGTGCTACTCTTGAATTTCGGGGGGACGAGAAGTGCAGCTAAGCCGTCCGAAGCTACTTTTCTTTTTTAAAACACGAACTACCGGAGCGCCTGAAAGCCGATTTCACGAGCAGCGCTCAGCCGAAGTTCACGCGTTTTTATCCCCGGTGATTGTCGGTTTTTTTTTTTTTTTGGTCCACTAAGATATCAATTAAGTAAAGGACAGAAGATGTAATGAAGCTTCATTTAATAATTAACGTTATTTAAAAGAAAATTAGTACTGCGTAGAAAATAAGGAGAAAAAAAAGATCTCACTAATGGCAGACTACAGCAGTGTGTGTGTTTTAATATATAGAAGTAGGATAAGCGAAAACGCTTCTGGTTATTATAAGCGTGCAATACTAGAGCCTATAGCTTAAACTAACCCTTTATAAAACTTGGCGGACAGAATAGACGCCGATTATTATTCAAACTGACCATAAATGCATCTTTTAATATGCAAAATGGAAAAAAAAAATTTGCATTAGTTCCTGTAGGCCTCCTTCCTGCTTAAAAGTTTTACAGTTCGCCTTCAGTGCTCCTGCTGATCGATCCACTGGCTAAACGAAACAAAGAGCATACACATTACCATAAAACCATAACACATGTAGGAAAAACAAGAAAACCACGAGTTCCACGGACTTTGGGAGAGATGGAGACGACCAAACTCCTCGCTCCTTTTGATTATTTTTATATTAAATATCGATGGGTACATCTTCAGCGTGCAGTTATATACGTGTAACTTTTATATTGGATATAATGGATAATGTGTGGCAAACTTGCAAAATGCAATTTATAAAGAAAGTTGCTCAAGACAACCCCCTGGGGAGAATATTCATAAACTGAGCTATAGGCGATTAAACCTTAACACAACGTAATCATCGATTCCATACACAAGGAAAGGTTCGAGAATATATATAATATATACACATCGCCCTCACACTTTAGCAAATCATTCTTAATATTTAAACTGCATAAAAAAGGGTCAAATGCAGAACAGAAAAGTAAGCGTGTTAATCCGATTCAGTAACTGAAAGGAGGGCCCTCCACCGAGCGCCGGAGCTCCGGGACCAGGGGGGCTGCGAGAGGCGGCCGAGGGATCTGCGGGGCCGCGCGTTTCATTTGCATTGTCTCGGTATAATTTCGGTGAGAAGGACCGAAATGTAACGGAGGATAGAGACGAAGTTTGAAACGAGGTGAAGTTTGGAGTTGTAAACGTTTTGAACAAAACAGCCGACGACCCCGGCCTATAGAAGGCCACCAACTAAAATATACGTGAAATGAAGTAAAAGCCTGTGCTTCTCATGTTTAAGTCCAGGTTGAAAATTAAGAATTCGGAATTCTGCAGGCCAGTTATAAAAGTCTGCTGTTTTCCTATCCTAGTACTCTAATATAAGCGTTTTACTTCTATTATATTGATAATATTTATTCAGTCGGAAAAACTACACTGGGAGTTGTGTGTGCAATCGCATGTAAAACGATGGAGTAAAACCTTACATGAAAATATAAAAAAAATAAATGATACAATTGTACCTTTACGTCAAAAATAAATAAAAGAGACAGCCAACAAGATTAATACAGAGACAACTGATTATTATGTGCTGGCCAGGCAATGACCTTTTTTTTTCAGTGCTTCTAGAAAATGCATGTGCTTTTCATAAAAACTCCAATTGCAAACAAACCTAATTGTTTTTGACTGCTTTTTCTACTTCCAGATAAACATGGAGCGGTTCGGACTATATTTATTTACGTGTACGTTTCCCCCCTTTTTTGTGTCAAATCCAAGTGTTGCTTATACATGACAAATCCCGTTTACCTTGCCGGAACTCCCGTGACACACAAGGACGAGCCCCGCAGTCCCGGCCTGTTTTTAAGCTTCATTTAGAGCAGATTTGGGGGGAATTTTAAATGAGTGGGTTGACCCCGCTTCGTGGATCAGCATGGTTCCTTTGTGGTAAATCGCAAATCAGATAAAGCGTTTTGGTGTAGTAGACACAAGCAGCACTCAAACAGCATTTTATGCAAATAAGTTGATTATCTGAAAATAATTAATCATTAAAATGCGATGTTTGGCTGAAAAAAAAGCTAAAGTTAAACAAAAAAAACTTTCTCATGGTATTTATACACTTTTTAAATTAATATTAACTTGATGAACTGCGAGTTCCAACTTACAAAAAAAAATACTTTGAATGTACATCATTAGATGGATTTTTTTTTTGTACGTAAACCTTCACAATTCTTCCTGCCTCACCATTTGTTTAAGCAAATGGTATCAATTCCCATTAAGCGTGTAGTAAATAGCCGACTTTATTGTGTTTTCACTCTATATGGACTTCCTGTTTGCACTGACAATTAATAATTAACAGCTGTATAACAAGAAAATAAATGAAAACAATTGCTGCTTACACATTAACGAGGGAGACGTGTCTCCACCTTTGAAGGGGCTTTTGTCACTCTGTGGATTTTATTCTAGGCCATAAAGTACAGTATTGGGGGGCTCCCTGCAAACTTTTAGTGTTCCAGCAGATGCTTAATTGTGTAGAGAATTTTACGGGAATGCATTGGATGTCAGGATGTTCCTACCAGACTAGAGAAACAATCGCATTGCGCCATATTTGCCTAATGTATCTGTGTGTATGTCTATGAAAGTCAGTTGGAAAATTTAGTTTTACAACTTGTTTCCCAATGTTAGGTTAAAAAAAAAAAAAAAAAGTTGTAAGGATCTCCTTGCGTAAGTAAAGACGTCTGCCATAGACATTTTGTCAATATTTCCTACCCACATATCTGTTTTGTTGCTGATATCCTGGGTGTTTATAGATCTATGATCAAAAAACATTATAAATCTTAAAATACACGATTTTTTAGCTCAAGCATAGAACATTAATACTACAACCTGATTAGTCTCGCGATCCTGGAAACCGAGCTCGAAAAATAAATGAATGAATAAAGCGAGTAGAAGAGAATCGATTAGAAACTATTAAATTCACTAATTACTACACTCTTTTACTATTATGTCATATTGTAAACGCATTCAGAATTTTAAGGTATTGACGTTATCAAGTTTTTTGAGTAGGCCAGTGTGATTACTTTTAACTCTTCACTTCAAAGCAGATTAGATGGAATGAAAAGTCTGTACGTTTTACCAAAACATTTTTGCTTTGTTTCGCTTGGAAATCTTTTATGTTCATCTTCATTGTTTAAGAAACTTGATGGTGCACGTTTTATCAAATCCCCCACCCCACCCCCGTTTTTGCCCGCTCCTCTCGTATCTTGTCAAATTTGTGTGAAAAATCCCACCGTTACGAACGGGTCCGTGGCTGGTGGGCGCCTTTTTACAAGAGCTCACCCTTGCATTAATTGAACCCAGGTGGCATTTCTTCCATGATCGCCTCTACAATAAAGTGACGGAATTGGAGGTCGCAGTGTAAACACGGCTGGGTGTATTTAGTTGCAAATCGGATCCGCAACCACCCCACCCCTCCGACCCTTTTCAAGAGGGATGTTTGCTCACTCTTTAAAAAAAAACACAACAGGTATTTTATTTCTGGCTTGGCGCCGCCTAATAAATAAATAAATGGAGGAGAGTTTATTATTATTTATTCCTAATGCAGTGGCAACTCATAAAAGAGGTGCAGTGGACACAGAATTTGCTATACCACGGCTGTTTTCTTTGGGCTTATTTTTCGTGATCTGTGTATATTGTGATATTTGATTCCATTTCTCGCCCGTTGGTGCATACATTGGTAAATGATTAGCGACTATAAGATTTAGAAACAATACCAAATAAAGAAAATAATAAAGTTATTGTTTTTGTTATTTCAATACATGCTTATTGCGTTTATTTAGTTTTCTAGTTGCAAAACACCTGAGTGTTTGAAATTCCGGAGTCGACGAGGTGAGTTTCGTACCCGGTTTGACTCGCCCCTCGCTAGCACTGAAGCAACGAGCAGGCAGGCAGGCAGGCACACAGTGGCGGCACACACGCAGTTTACCGTTCATTTCCCCCTTAGGCCTCCTATCAGTACACAACTATTAAACTCAATTAATGTTGAAGTTCCTATGCAATTTGCGTCATTTAGCTCTTAAAATGAGTTAAAAACGACCGGGTCTTGTTAACTATCTGTATTAATGACAAGTTTCTCCACTCTAGGGAAATTTTAAAAGAAGGCTATCACATATTGCTACTTTCTGGATTTGTGGGGAGGCGTTGCCCTAACACACACACCTTTTGGCAGTTATTCGACTATTAAGGATGTACTGTCCCAACTGTCACTTTAGACACACAATGTTGTGGGTCCCTGTAGCCTGCCTGTGGCGATAATGCTATCTCGCCGAGATGTACTCAAATTGGTACAAAAAAGAAAAAAAAAGTGCGCTTAAATAGCATTTCTCACTCACTTTCAGACGGGTTTATACAAGAGATAATAATAACTTCAAAATCTCTCCAGAAGTGCCAAGTAAAGGTTACAGCGGAGTGTGTTTAAAAAAAAAAAAAAATTCTCTTCAACGTGCGGTTTGAAGATAATAAGATACTCGGCTGTTTTCATCATAAACACTATTTTGATTATTTCCACTAAATAAACATTGCTTTTATTTTATTTATTTTTTTCCGAGCCGGCACACACTGAAGCAAAGTTAATCCCCGAAATCGTTTCCAGTTTGCCGTCCTGCCTCTAATGACACCGCAAGCAAATGAACATGGGCACATAATAGTATTTGTCAAATAAGTGCGCCGAAAATATTATCCCTTCGATGGGCTATATATATCATGTAGAATAAATCAAATGGTTGACCAATTACCGTTTAGGATTCAGAAACCGAAATTGCGTAAAGATTGAGATTTCTCCTTTTTGTGTTGCTAGTTAATTCAGTTTCCATCAGACGATAGAATTAGTGAAATGTGGTGTGCATAGACCATTGCTTTGCTGATTTTTAAACACACACACATATTATTATATATATTATATACGGATTAAAGAAAACGGACAGCTTTTATGTTTTAATATGATTACGAGACACGGGAAGACACCGTCTCCGAGATTAAAGGGTTCTGCGCTAATGGCTCGACCAGAAATGCCCGACATAGACGTGCAACTACCGCCGAGACTAACACTCGTGAGGAGCGCGGCCGCCCCTCGTGCTACTTATGAAATCTCAATTTTACATCTCATTTAACGCACGACCCAATTGGGGGGTTGTGGCACGTACCTACGTACCTGTAAAGTCCACGTCTTTTTAAATGAACACACCACCCGTTCTTAATACTTTTTTAAATTTCTGGACCAGTTGGACGTGTAGGCTCACAGTCATGTCATTCTGATGCAAACATGCGCTCCATTAACACAAGGTTAAAGGAATACTCAAACGCCTATTGTTTTATAGTGTCAAACACAGTCGACGTCGTAGTTTAACATTAGCATTTAATTACTGTTTGGCTGTCTAATGTCATACACTTAGTGTTACGGACAAGTGATACGTAAAAGCACATCGCAGTTACTCCTGCACCAAAATAAACGATGCAAACTGAATCATTTAATCAGCGCCGCAGATGAAAGAAAAGGCAAATCTTAAGGTTATGACTACACTGTGAGGACCTGCTAAAGGCCGAAATCACTCATTCATTCCTGAGATTGCGTGTTGTACTATGTTCATCTTTAAGGTATATTTCCAGTACTACAGGTATTATACAAACACTTAAAAATAAAGGTTTCGTGGCGATTTTGTTGGGGAACCATTTTTGGGTCCCGAGAAGACCCATCCACAAGAAGTTTCCGGAAGGAACTTCAGTTTATTTAGATCCGTAAAAAGCTCTAAATACAGTAAGTCAATAGCCACGATGGTGAGAGATTTTTGAAATAGCAGAAGGTTCCTAATTTTAAAAGGATTCTCGCTGTATACAATAACACAGACAAACCTTAGGTTTTCTTAATTTAGATTTGTGAAACGCCGCAAAATTTTGCTCCATACAATCGCACAGGTTTTCTTCATCTGTTAGGTAGCCTAGCACACATTAAAGAGTTCAGTTTTTATTGTAGGAAATTTTTCAAAGCACGAAGAACCAACTTCACATGCAAAGGATCCTTCCCAGAACGAAACGGTGCTCGTGGTCAAGCAATAGTTCGACGAGGAAACACACATCCCAGTTGAAGTGCCATTACACAACCAGTGTTTTTAAGCGTGCACTTGGTGCCAAACTGATTCTCCACAAGGATGCCATAAGGGAACCATAAGATCCATTTTTTTTTTAGATCTCTAAAAGGTTGCATGAATACAGTAAACCTTAATAAATGATGACAGATTTGTGAAATACCCAATGGGTTCGGACTCTTCCTGCATACAATGACAAAGGTTCACTTCAGGTTTTCTTAATCTGTTAGTATCCTGCCTACTACACATTAACGATTTATATTTTTTTCATATACTAAGAACACTTTTGGAAAGCCCAAAGAATCAATTTAAAAAATAAACAGCCAATGGTTCTTGCTCAAGCAACAGCCCAGTAAAGTTCCGCCACAGTCTTTTAAAGCGTGTAGTCTTCTGCGAAAGGAAAAAAAGAAAATGTCCCATCGTAGCATATCCACACTCATTAGGCATGTTTTTACGCATAAATCATAGATTTTTAAAGTTACAAACGTTAACGTTTACCTCTGACGAGATCTGCCAGATGAAGGTTGATATATCTTTTATTTATTTTTTGTCCAATTAACGCCGAGTTCTTTTCCAGACTAACACGGCTCCATTGTGGCTCACTGTACATGATACATGGCAAAGCCATTAACACTTGCATTCGGCATTAATGTTCTCGAACAATCATCAGGGTAGACACGTTCTAGAAGTGTGTAATTACTTAAAAGAATTATTATCAAATGCTGTTAACAATATTAATATTTATACTACGTACGATTTATTTAAATCCACGTATAAACAGCTTATACTAGACATTTTTCCTACACAGAAAAGCTTTTAAGATCTAAATCTATAAAGCGACATCATTCTCTTTGATTTATTTAAAGTTGTTTAACTAAATGCGAATAAATTACTTTATTTTGCGAAAACGACCTGTTACTTTTTTAAACCAGGGTTCACGCTTCGCAAAAAAAAAATGTTACAACTTGCACAGGAAGTTATAGGCGCGTCATAAATGCCATTTTGATTATTAAAGCGTTTTTTTTAAAAGAGAATCTCATCTGTCAAAGTTCACGGAGCAGTATTAACATCAATCAATAATGTGCTCCCTCGCATCAGTTGTCCAAAAGCGTAAAAGATAACATCAGGATGAGCGAGACGAGCTAGTGTTGTTTTTTTTAAGTGAATAAAAATGTGTAACGTGGTAAAAAGAAAACTTTGAAATCCATTTAAAACATGTGTTTGAGTTTTATGGTAAAAAAAAAGCGTTCAAGTGCTGTAATTTAAGCCGGTTTCAAATCGGATTTACTTTGATTATATATTTTTTTTTAAACTAAGAAGGTGTAGTTAAAAGAAGCGCAGCGTTGCTGCCGCCTTAATGATCGGCCTGGGCGCTTCGTCTTTCTCTTTCGGTGACAAATCCCCCGCTTCGGTAGGTGCATGAGAGAGAGAGAGAGAGAGAGAGAGAGGGAGACGGAAGGGAAGTGTCAATCAGCGACGCTTCATTGATCAGGGACAATCCTCTTCGCAGGACGGGCCTTCTTCAAGAGCAATCAGTCACTCTGTATTAATTATGCGGCCGTCCCTCTGCAGGCCACTTGGACCTGGGGGAGGGGTGGATGTCTGCGTGAATGTGCAGCCGTCTCCAAGAAAAAGACCACTCGCTCCGTCGTAAGATGACCCTCAGCTCGTATTATGCACGGTTGTGCGCTTATTTAAGCGTAACAGTGTATTCGACCAAGGTGCGGGAAGGGGGGGGTGGGGGCCGTCATTTTCATAAGTAGCGCTAGAACTGCCAATAAAAATTCAAAGTTTTTCAAATGTATAACTTGCGGAAAGGAGCGAGAAAGCGCAAGCACGTAGCAGCAATAAAACACGAGTCGTGAAGAAACGCGTGTGCCTTCCGCGGCGCTTTTTGTAACGGTTAACAATAATCGACAGCATTCACATCAAGAATAAATAAAAATAAATAGATCTAACAAGTGGCTGAAGCGGATCTATTTTTATTACAGGTCTGGCGGACACCGGCACATGCGCAACATGTACGGTCACAAACACTAGAATATGTACAATTATTCTCTAAATTGCAAAGTAATGAATATAAATCGCAGGTAAACTTTTGTAAATGTATACTGGGCTGCTTTTAAAATGTATTTTTTACTAAGTAAATGCTAGTAATTTTTTCATATTTACCAACAAAATTAGACTCTTGGTTCTCCATTCTTGAGAATATATTAGCAATTAGCTAAAAAGGTTACATATTGTCTCCATTCCTTTCATTTGATAGAAATCTCAAAACTCTACGTTTTGTTTTTTTTAAATTTATTTATTTTAAGTGAAGGTTTACATTAAATTAATTGATCTAATTATTTGGCTAAAAAGTAACTGTGCTCAACAGATGACACAATGCATTTGAACAAACATCCCAAGTAGAAAATATCCAGAGGTCACTTTTAACCTGCACAATAAGTCCAGTTAATCAAACAATTAGAGCAATTAAGTAATTGAAAGGCCTGGCTTGGAATCGGAATTTAGAAAACTTGATAGTCCTCTGGGAATTGGATCTTCTGGGTTTCTGAATCATCAGATTCAGTAGAAGGTTGGCTACGGGGCTCAGTCCTGAACCAAACTCGCATTCATTCAGACCTTGGGAACGCACATTATTTTAAAGTCTGTGCACATCTGGGTGAAGAACTGCAAACTTAAGTTAATTAAGCCGGCCTTCTGATTTAATTTTAATTTACTCCACAGACACACAATAGCTAATTGTACATTATACTGTACACATGAAACATGAGTTATATACAAACTATAATTTTTCCATCCTGGCTAATTAAATTCTGCACCACGCACTTTTAAATAAAGGTGCCACAGTGTTTCTTCAGGGTGATGCCATAGGGGAAACTATACTTTGTTCTCAAAAGAACCATCAACAGGAAGGTTCCGGAAAGAAATTTTATTTACACCTGTAACAGGTTCCACAAATAGATGAAAACATTTGTGAAACACCAGTGGGTTCCCCATTTTAAAGGGGCTTTATTGCTGCATACAATAACACAGGCTATGTTCAGTTTTTCTTCATCTGTCACTATCCTGCTAGCTACAGCCCATCATTAAAGATTTCTGTCGCATCCCCATATTAGAAATCTTTTCAAAGCCCAAAGAACTAATTACATATGCTAAGAACACTTTGTGGAATGAAATGGTGTTTTGTCAAGAAATGGTTCTACGAAGAAGCACACCACCCTGTAAAGTGCCATTAAAGAACTCGAATTTGTAAGGTGGCTCAAATGGGAAATTTAAAAAATGTAAGCTTTTTTTTCCCCATAAGGTTTCACTACAAGGTTTACACTAACAAAGTAAGTCAATCCCACGATTAATACTAACAGTAAAAAGTAGGGAAAAAAATGATTTCTTAATTCTGAAGTAGTTTTTGATTAGGCAAAACCGTGTTTACTCTCCCATCAGTTAAATGAGTGACTTCTCCAATTATGTTGGATTATAGGTAATACTTACCAGAAATTGAATGCATGTAAAGCATAATAATGTACATGTGTGTGACATTACATTAAAAAAAGATCAATGTGTATATTAGAAAAAAATAAACGTACATCTCCAGATGTTTGCAACAAAGGCTTCCCGATGTACTTATTTGTACCAACCTTATCTATACAAACCTGTACACGCATCAGTTTAAGATAATTATACCTAATTTACCTTGCCCTTTATATTTTTTGGAATATTAACTGTTCAGGGAGACTTTAGTACGCATTCCAGTTTCATGTCTGTTTCGCAATTAATGAAAAAAAGGGCAAATACTGGAATGTAAATGACTTTTACTCCAGATAGCTGCATATGCCGGGTTTTGCGTATACTTTGGGATAGTTGCGTACGTCCCTGCGTGTTTATTCCGCAGAGGGTTTATATGGCTGTAGGATCTTCACTTTTTTGTGGTGGAGTTTTATCTGACACGCTACACACGAACTGACATTCATTTCGCACATCAACCACGATAAAGATCTCAGAACTTTACGAAAATGTTTTTCACGCTAATAAAAAGTGGATCTGTTCAACTTCGGGGAATATTATTCAACTCGCCTTTTACTACCCCCAAGATGTCTTGTCAGATTCCACAGACAACATAATAAATTGTAAATTATATTCATGATTCATATATAGAACGCCGTTACTCAGGCCAAACTTAGGTTATGTATAAAAGCACATTTTGTATTCAGTACAGCTATTGAATTAAACCTAAATTGTATAAATAAACAATACTTCTGTGGAATGATTTATCTTAGTAACAAGTACCAACAAAACGGTGGAACAATCGCGAGGTGAAGACTGACACCCCCATCGTGTCTCTGCCCCCTCCTCCATTCTTTCAAGGATATCTCCTTGGCTTCATGTTTGTCGTTCGCTTTACAAACCTTCATTTCTGTATTTAAATTTCGGAGTCACTTCCGCTTTATATCCGGCACTTTTTCTGTCCGTTTCGGATATTTTTTTCTAAACGAACTTTGAGAAGTTGAAATAACAAATCGACGCCAAATTATAAAAGCCGTCGCGCTTCTTTCTCTTTCTATCGCCTCTTGCGGCACGCGATGCGCTGCTGATGCCCAGCGTTAAGAAGTTCCCGGTTCCTATTTATTTCATACGAGCTGGAACACGATTATTTAAAACAGAAACCTTTAGAGCCAGACTGCCTTTTTTCGCCCATTTTCTTTCACGCCCGCCGCTCGTAATGGGAGGAAACGTTTTCATTGTCCGCCGCTGGGTCGCGTCACATGTGGACAGTTTTCTCCATTTTTCACCAGCCCTTCGTTGGTTTCGCGGGCGCGCGCGCACACACACACTGGCGGACGCGAGTGTCCTCAGAGCCGTCGCCGCTGGTTTTTTAACATTTGCATCCTTGTGACGGTGTGCTTGTCTTTCTCTCCCGCACGCTGAAACCTTATTATCTCCTTGATTCAATCCGCTGATCGTGAATATATTTTTAACACGGCATATAATTCGCCCCCTTTTCTCCCTCCGTATCCCTTTTTATTCGGTCACTCTTGACTCTCCCTTTGGCTTCAGGGCCAATGGGGTCTGCTTCTGGGACGCCTTGAAACCGCGTCTCCTTATCTCCTTTCATCATCCAGCTCGGGGTCGCCTTGAAACCGCAGGGTCAGTAATTGCTTTTTTCAGGCAGCCCAGTGCGGACTGGCTAGCAGCCAATCAGAGCCTTGTTTACACTCTGTGATTGACAGTCTTCTGGCTTTGCGCCAACCAATCAAAACTACGCAGTGATGCCGCTGAAGGGATTTAACTCTTTAAAGTAGTGTTTCTCAAATATAGGGCGAAAACGAATTTTTATGACAATTCTAACATTATTAGGGTATCTGCGTAATTAAGGAGTGCATATGCTTTAAGCCAAACTAACAGTCAGTTATACGGACAATGTCAATATTTTAGCTGATTGATAACAGAAATGTATATACAGTGTACATTTCAAACAAAGCCCGTTAATGGCCATTTCCTGTAATCTATTACGGTTTTAAGGGGATATTTATTGGCATGTTTATTGATTTGTGATTTGTACAAGAGAAAGTACGTGGAGTATATTGAAATTGTATCATTTAACATATACATATATATAATTTTGGTTATGTATGTATGTGTGTGTGTGTATATATATGTATATATATATATATATATATATATATATATATATATATATATATATATATATATATATATATATATATATATAATATATGTGTATATATATATATAATAACTCTATTAATCTAAAGGTGAAATTCAGATGTGTCTGTATCTTCAAAGCGGCGCAGGGTTCCCGATTTTTATCTTGCATTTGATTTCTCCAAATCATAACAGTACCATTTTTGACAGTTTCACTTCTTTGTATCTGTAAAGCTAAATAGCATACATGTTTAAAATACACTTTGTTTACAATTAATAATTAAATATAATTAATAATAACAAAAATGCAATTTACTTCCTTCAAAGTAATGAGTATTCATTATTTGTTTTTGCTATATTATGATCTTATATTTTAATCAGCAAGCACTTAGGTTTATGCTTACAGTACGATTGCAGTAATACAAAGAATGATTTTATATATAGATCTTACTGTGGATATGCCCTTTCGCTGAGATGAAATCTTTGCATTTTTTAATTGTTAATCATTTTCAGATGTGTATAATGTATACTGTCATATCTATATAACCTTTATATTGTATATGCAGTTAAAAGTATTTCACATTTTCCATCACTGTGTATGCACTGTAATCATAGTCATTTAGAAAGCTCAGTTTTAAGGTGTTTATTTAAATCCAGGTAACGAGTTTAATTCAGGGCTGATTTGTTTTTTTTTTATTATGCTTCTTCTGTGAGTGTATATCATTTATTATTTGTCTCACAATGATTATGCTCTATAAATGTTTTTTGATTTTTCTTCTGCTGCTGCACATACTGTATATAAAGTAATGACCTTTTGTATGTACTGCTTTTATGCATTACTAATTACCTTCATACACAATGTTATTCTAAAAATAGTTTATTTATATTATTAGACTTGATTTTGTTTTAAATTTAGATATATTTAATGTGTTTTGTTGCAGAACAATAATGTTGCATGTGTTTGAATATTTTCTCCTAACTATGCAGCTAGTTGTATAGTGTTATCACCTTATTGTATGATTAGTATTGTATAATGATTTTAGTTAATACTAAAACATAGTTTAAAATAAATATTACTATTGTACAGTAATGTGTACAACATAATCTTTGTAAGGCAAAGATTACCCTATTGCTATATTAAAAATGCGTTAATTGCAGTTCCCTACAGTTTTGCATTTATAAATACAAGCACCAACACTGTGTGAACAGCATGGCGGTCCAATGTTACTGCTTCATTGATTCAGCGCCCTGGCTTTGAATCCTGTTGCCCATGTACAGTTTGTATGTTTTTCCTGTGCACACTAGAGAGACAGAGAGAGGTAAGGAGCTCACGCTGATACAGCACATTGCCGCTCCCACCACATGACAAACCAACTCAGGATCCCAGATTAGGACCCGAGTGCAGCCGTGTACTGGGATGACACCTCAGCACCACACACTAGGTCTTCCTCCAAATCCCCAAAGATGGATGAAGCTTATTAGCATTCCTAAAATGGGTCGACATGAGCGTGGTATGTGCATGAATGGACCCTGCACTCTTAGAAATAAAGATGACAAAGTGGTCGTTCAGACTACAAAAAACAATTTTGGTGCCCACAAGAATTATCCAGATGAAGGTTCCAAAAAGGTTTCTTTAGATCCCTAACAGGCTCCAGTAATAACCATGAACAGGTGATAACAGATTTGTGAAACACCAATGGGTTCTTGATTTTCAAAGCACAGTAACGCAGGCTACATTCAGGTTTTCTTGCTCTGTCAGTATCCACTATACTGTACACTAAACATTTCTGTTTTGTCCACATACTGTATTGGGAAGCTTTTCAAAGAGCAGAGAACCAATTTAATGTGCTAGGAAATCTTCCCAGAATGAACTGATTCGTGGTCAAGCGATGGAACCACACAACCCAGTAAAGTGCCAGTAAAGAACCAGCATTGTTAGGAGCGTGTGATGGACTGACGACGTGTCCACTGCTGTTTCTTAAATTATACCCAAAGCTGTCATGATAAGCTCTCCAAGTCTCAAAAGTGGCAACAACAGGTTTGAGAAATAATTTTTTTTTTAATGTTTTTTTAGTGATTCACATATTGTTGTTTCTTTATCAATATTTATTCTTCATGCTTTTCACATTAAAACTGGAATAAGGGGATAAACTGCCCCTTAATTTGCATTTCTCCACACAGAGTCTTGGATAGCAAATGACTTTTTCATCTATGTATTCCCAAATTTCTGGCAAAAAGAAAAAATCCCAATTAAATGTAAAGGATTTTATAATATTGTATGCCTCTCCTCGGACTGGCCTGCTATTAGAACAGGAAAACCATTCTTTATGTCCATTGATAATACATCCAAAGTGTGAGATTTATGTAGTGGTATCATTGATTAGAAGTCCTATGGTATTCCCGGTGTATTGTAGCTCTACAGGAACACAGCAATTAGCCTCTCATTAAAAATGTGTTATTCCCTGTTACGACTCTGTCCATTCCATATCCCGGGGGTTCTAATATCATCGGACTTTTATTTCTTCAAAGCTCAATTGCTTAATTTGGCCTACTTGTTTGGACAATTGTAGCACTTCCTCTGGAGAGCAAAAGACTAAAATAGCAAAATGAAAAGGTACATTTTAAGGCACACTCTTAAAAATAAAGGTGCCATAGCGGTTCTTCAGGGCAACGAACCATTTTTGGTTCCCAAAATACCCATCCACATGGAGGTTCCAGGAAGAACCTTTCATTTATCTAGTTCCATACAGTAAGTATCCATGAAAAGGTTTGTGAAATACCAGTGGGTCCTGATTTTAAAAGCTCCATACAATCACACAGGCTCAATTCAGGTTTTCATAATCTGCATATCCTACCATAAATTAAAGATTTCAGTTTTTTGTTCCACATATTAGGAGTTTTTCAAAGCACAAAGAACCAACTTCATATGTAAAGTACCCTTCCCAAAACGAAACAGTGCTTTGTAAAGCAAAGGTTCAACAAGGAAACACACAACCCAGTAAAGAACCATAACATGCCATTAAAGAAGAGCCAGTCATTTTAAGAGTGCAGTTGCAGCTGCAATTGTGCAATATTTCGTTGACATTATCATTTGAACAATATACCCCAAATAAGAAAACTCTATATATCCATTTCTATCCTGCTTACCTCGGTAGTATTTCGGCAGCACTGAACAGGATGACAGTGCACTCTTAAAAATAAAGAGTGGTTCTTCAGAGTGATGCCATTGGGGAACCATTTTTGGTTCCCAAAAGACACATCCACATGAAGGTTCCAGAAAGATCCATCCATCCATTATCCAACCCGCTATATCCTAACTACAGGGTCACGGGGGGTCTGCTGGAGCCAATCCAAGCCAACACAGGGTGCAAGGAAGGAAACAAACCCTGGGCAGGGCGCCAGCCCACCGCAGGGCACACACTAGGGAAAATTTAGGATCGGCAATGCACCTAACCTGTATGTCTTTGGACTGTGTGAGGAAACCGGAGGAAACCCAGGCAGACACGGGGAGAACATGCAAGATGTCTGCTTTATCAATGCCTTTGATAATTCTGAACATGTGGATTAGGTCCCCTAATGTCAGGGCACATTCACACATATACACACACACACACACACACGCACCCTGCATTCAATTATAGTGGACCAATTTTAGAATCGCCAATTAGCCCAACACATTCACGTCTTCAGGGGGTGTGTGGGAAGAAAATTCATAAAGACACTGAGACGATGTACAAAGTCCACATAGGCTGGGGCTAGGATTCAACCTCTGCACTCTGGAGCTGTAACGCAGCAAAGCTTCCCTCCTGATAAAACCAAGAATCTCAAAACATGGGCAGAAATTTTTGCCTATAAAGATCAAAATTGCCATTTGGTGCATTTACTATGGGATGATATTTACTTTACAACGTGCTACATACAGTGTGTTATGCAAGTAGTCCATCTTATTGACGAGGCTGTTGCAATATAAATCCTGATTCAGTTGATATGTTTGACTTTTCTTGGTTATCATGTGCAAGTCACTCCACCTATCATGGCAACAAATAATGAAATATTTAAACAATCATGCCTAATTGTGAAATATCGTATTGTAAACACTTAAAAATAAAAGTGCCAAAGTAGTTCTTCAGAGCTATGCCATAGGGGAACCATTTTCTGGTTTCCACAAGACCCTCCACATGAAGGTTCCAGAAAGAACCATAGATTCATAACAGGCTCCATACAGTAAATAACCATGACTAGATAGTGATTTGATTTGTGAAACCCCAATGTGTTTTGATTTTAAAAGCACTCTCGCTGCATACAGTAACACAAGATACTTTCAGGTTTTCTTAATCTGTTAGTGCCCTGCTTGGTTGCCCACCAAACATTAAAAGATTTCAGGTGTCGTCTTCTACATTTTATAAAGTTTCTAAAAGCATAAAGAACCAACATCATACGCAAAGAAACAGTCCCAGAAATAAATGCTACATGGTCAAGTAATAATTCTACAAGGAACCATACAACCCAGTAAAGAACTATAAAATGCCATTAAAGAACCAGCATTTTTAAGAGTGATAGTGCAAAATCACCACAGGAACAAATGAGCTATGCAGTGTATCTCAGAGAGTAACGTGTTAAACTCCAAAGCCCAACGCTGCCTGCTTAGTCTTCACCACAGACTCACTAAGCGAGTGACATAACCTTACATTGTGGAAATACAGAAACAGTTTAACTATACGTGTAAAGCACTTTGAGGACATGTTTTCTATGTGACGCTGCAATACAAAGTGGCAAGGATTAGTCCCCACTACTTTACCCCTTGTGATCCCCAGCAGATTATTAAACCTGCCAATGCTGTAACTGTTGAAATATGAAGACAATTGTATTGTATGTGCAAAGTGCTTTGCGTAGTGTTCATTATCCTGAATCAGTACATAAAATAAAGCTCATTATGAGGGCACTGTGATATAGACAGAAAGGCGCAGAAGTGAAAAGCATAAGGCTGCCTGTTCAATTCCTTATACTTACTCGCCATGTGACCTTAAGTAAGTCACTTAACCTGCCAAGTCTATAGCAATAGAATTATACGACACCTGAAAATTATTTTTCCATAGTCTGCACTGTGTGGAGGACAATATATAAAATAATATAGTTGTGCAGGCAGTGTGGTGTGGTAACCATAGTTTTCTCTTGTAAACCACAAAGGCGCCTTTTTGAATTGGCAATGCTGACTCACTGTGTGACTCCGAGTGAATCATCTAACCTGCCAGATTTTTAATTACAGAATTATTGAAATAAATTTTGAGTGCTTGTAAAGTGCCTATGCATAAATAAATTAAAGTTCACTATACGGACTTGTGGACAAAACTCTAGGCTGTGGTTGCCACTTCTATTCCTAATATTTACTGTTTGGGTGACCCAGAATGAGCTTCTTCATTTGCCAGTACTCCAGGACATAAACTGCACTGTAACAAGAAACATTTGAACAATCTGGACGAGAACAGGCCATTCAGCCCAACAAAGCTCTTCGGACTATCCACTTAATTCTTCCAAAAGATCATCAAGTCAAGCTTTGATGGTCCCCGAAATCGTACTGTCTACCAAACTACTTGGTCACTTATTCCATGTGTCTATAGTTCTCTGTGTAAAGAAAATTTCTTAATGTTTGTGCAAAATTTACCCTTGGGGAAACTTCCAGTTGTGTCCTCGTGTTCTTGTTGAACTGATTGAACAAGAAACATCTAAAGCTCTGTTTGGTAATGCTGAGCAAAGAAATTTGCCATGTAATATACTTTGCTTTTTGTATTACTTAGACTTTGGCACAATAGTAGATAAGATTCATGTATGCCTGTCCAAATCATTTGATTTATACCATACCATTCAAAATTAACCTCTAATATAATAAAGACTACTATAAAAAAAAAAATTAGCAATAATTAAAAAAAAAAAAAAAATCCATTATATTATCACCAACAAGAAATACTTGATGTTGTATGCAGAATAATAGTAAGGATAAAAATAATGCCACCTGCTAATAATTGATCATTTGTAAGCTCCGAATGGAACAAAGATCTTAAAGATTATTATATATGACTGTTGGCATCTCCTAGCTGGTTCTGTGTTTTATTATGGTGCACATTAAGGAGGCGGGCATGAAAACATGCATACGAGAGGCATTCCAATTACATAACAACACAGTCAAAGAGAAACAGGTACACTGCAATTAAATATTTCAAAAATATATCTGTACCAGACAAAACACTTGTCAACAGACGGCTTGTAATGTTGACGGCATCTCAAACTTTTTTTTTTTTTTGCATAGTAATCATGAAACACATTGACATGTATAAAAAAAAATGAACAGGTGGAGCAACGTAGAAGCGCTGTCTTTCCAGTGTTCTGTTTAAAGCTGACTATACAGATTCTCAGCAATGCACTTTTGTGCTTTTTCATTATGTAGAAGAGCCAGTGTGTCCGGCACATATTTTTAAGAACTTGTTGTATTAATTTAAAGCCATGTCATATACAATACAACTTATTTTATTGTATAGCACACTTCACTTAGTACAGGCACAGAACACTGTGAACAATTCTCAATTAAATACAAGTCTATCCATCCATCCATTCATTATCCAACCCGCTATATCCTAAGTACAGGGTCACAGGGGTCTGCTGGAGCCAATCCCAGCCAACACAGGGCGCCAGCCCACCACAGGGCACGCACATGCACACACTAGGGACAATTTAGGATCGCCAATGCACCTAACCTGCATGTCTTTGGACTGTGGGAGGAAACCAGAGCACCCGGAGGAAACCCACGCAGACACGGGGAGAACATGCAAACTCCACATAGGGAGGACCCGGGAAGCGAACCCAGTGCTACTCACTGCGCCACCGTGTCGCCAATACAAGTCTAGATTATACTAATTACTAAATGCAGAACTGGTACACATATGTATATAGAATAAGGCAGAAACGGATTAAACATAAATAAAAACCAACAATATCTGTCAGTTCATGAATTGATGAACTTTGGCCAGTTGACAACAAAGGAGATTTAAAATTGTCGAAAGAGAAAGTCAAAAACAAAGTCATGGTCCTGGGGGCCTTGGTCAACTGGCCGCCTACCACCTTCTGGGTTTTTTAGAGTGGAGTCTGGGGTGGCTGTCCAATCAGATAAGAGGATATTTCCATCCAGTGATTCCAGTGTTCTTTTATCAAAGACTTTTCCATACGCTGTAGAGTAGTGACACCAAGTGCTACATGCAGATATTGAGAAGAGAAACAGAATTGAGGAGGGTTAGTAACTTTTTAAAAATATTGTATTTCTTATTTTTCTGTACAAATGACTAAAAAACAGAAATATAGTATGCATAGCTATCCAGCAGCTCTAGTCAGGGTATATTGGACTAAGGTTGCGAATTTTCAGCCTCACAAAACAACATCCTGTGAGTGGAAGATCTGTGGGCTAAAACACTTGAGAGGTCCATGGAAAAAAGGAGGACTTCCTTGAAGTTAACCAGAAACACACAAATAAAGAGGTTTTTACAACAGCAGTGTGTGCCGTCTCAGTTTTGAACACAAAACAGGTCAGAACTTTAAGTGGAAGAGCTATAACAGGAAAAGAGTGTGCTATGTTCAATGCGATGAGGCTATAGTGGGCATGTGAGCACCATAAGTGGACAACTAAAGATTGGGAAAAATGTCACCTGGCCTGCCAAATCTCGATTTCTGCTGTGGGTCAGGATTTGGGGTAAACAGGATGAATCGATGGGTCTACCTTGATGGGTGTTAATGATACAGACAAGCAGTGGTAGTGTAATGATGTGGAACATGTTTTCTTGGAACAAATATAAATTGAGCATTATTGGAATGCCACAGGGCACTTATGCATTGCTGCTGACCATGTGTGTCGCTTTATGTCCACAGTCTTTTCAAATCGATAATGCACCATTATCACAAAGCAAGTTAACTCCACAAACCTGAATGTTATCACGTTTACATGCGCCTCAATACACCAATTATTCACAGAAACCTGATTTTGAAAATGACATGTAAACCCTTATTCCGATTAGAGAAATCTGGTTATTAGCCACTGAGAAACCTGGTTAACAGGGGTAGATTTCTCCACAAATAATCTGAGTAGGTGGCTACGTAAACCAATAACTGAGATTCTGTTGGACTCAGTCAGCCTGCAAATGTATTTTCTTTGCACACACACTTTCAGAAGCCATGAGTAGAAGGGTCCACAAAATACACTTCCAAAGCAAACTGTTTGGGCAATCACATTATTCCTTCTCCTGGCTGAAATAATCTGCCTCAGTACATGAGTAAATGCTAAGTTAATGTTGATGAGCTGAATGTATTGTGCCAAACTCAGCAGCACAATCTTGAGAGCAGCAGGGTAAGACCATGAAAGTAACATGCATTTTGTCATCTGATTACTTTTTATAGTAATGAGTAAACTAACACTATACTTCTCTTATTGAAGTAAAAATACCTGCACTATTATTATTACAGCTGCACTGTGTGCAAGGCAAGAAGAACACATATCGGTAGGCCGGGTCCTTAAAGAAAAGAATGTGCTGCAAACAATACAGAAACTGAAATCTATAAATGAAATGTCAATTTAACTAAATATATTTATAAAACACAAGAAAATGATCTCAGGTGTCATGCTTATTTTCAAATTCACAATGGTCAATGATGACGTTTAACTCTTTTTTTGCACAGTTTAATGATGCCTGAGAGTTTTGCCAAAGAAGAACTCCAAAAGATTACTTGCGCATGTAAGCATGGTATTAAGAAACCAGGTTTCTGCCATAACTTGGTTATTCACCTTAATCTGATTATGTGTGTGCATGTAAACACACTGAGTGAGTTCAGTTTACTCCACTCCACTCGCTTTTATGATTTCCTGCCACAATAGAAGAAACAGATGGATGCACTTCACCTAAGTCTGACTCCCTCAGGTAGGCCTCACCATAGGCAGTGTAACCCAAACTTCAAAAGGCAGGCTTCAAAAAATTTCAAAAATAATATGAGTGGCAGGAGGATCACCATTAAACCTCGGGCCCACAATGATAAAGATGCTTTTTATAATTAATGAACATAGTCATAAAAATTTAAAAATGAAGTACCACAAAAAAGCAAGGCAAGGAAGAAGGAGCAAAAATATAAGTAAATGGCAAAACCTGCAGCAAACAAAATTCATATAACAAAAGAAAGACAGTACCTTAAATAAAATCATATAGTAAAATGTGGAAAATCCACAAAAATGTCAAAAAACACAAAACCAGAATATACAGTAGATCACAATCGCATTACACAATCCTTTTATACGACTGGGAGCCACTGCACCCTTAACCCCACTCCACCTCACCCCACCTCTTCTGCATCATCAGGTGGCCCCACCTCCTTGGTTTCCACGTTAAGGAAGCAGGGTGAATAATTAAAACTAAAACATCTATGATTAAAATAATACAGGATAGGAAATAATAAAAAAGATAATATTAATAAAAGCAAAATATAATGCAACTACAAAGACAAGACAAAACCAATAACAAAATATTCAAAAGACAATGAAAACTATTTTTTTTTAAAGAAAACTTGAATTGAGCCAGGCATAATACTATAACACTTGCACAGTTGGATCTCAATCCAGAGAACTTTTGAGATGAGGTTAAATGGGAGCTTCACAGTAAAAATGCTGGAACTATATAATGCAATTAGGACTTAAACCCATGAGGAAAGTTAGAATTAACTAAAAAGTCAGTGCTTCAAAGAATTCAAGCTGTCCTGGAAGAAAAGGAGGTCCTACTCAGCACTAGAAGGTTGACCTCACAAACTGGCTGCTGTGTGTGTATGCTATATGAACGTATATGTTCAACTACACTGACCAATGAAATGAGGACACAGACTGACTGACAGCAACAAAGAAAGAAAGAAGTAATGGAAGGAATCTGAGGAAGAGCATGATCAATAAAGGAAACAAATGGCCAAACATCTATACAGTATGTAGTTGTGCCATAGGAGCATAAACAGTTGAAGTTAAGACCCTCAAATTGTACTGGTGGTTCACATTTAGTCAAATGTAGGATTGTTCCACCAGGGGTCCCATAATTCCCCCCCACCCCCGATGCAAAAAAGTAAACATTTCTGTCTTCTTCAGCTTTGTTTTGCTGATTGCTGTTAATAGTCAACATAATCTATAGTTCTGGATGAGCCTGTAAGAGCTCAATGCCCTTCTTATTGCCTTTTTTTAAATCTAGGTTTACAATGCAGCAAGCTGAAAAAAATCAATATTTCACAAGTGGCAGTGCACAGGAAGATGACATTTCATAAGGCTGTAAAAGTAGTAGGCAGGATTATCAATCCATCCTTTGATATTTGTGATTAATTGCTGAACTTTTAGCTGCTGTCACCTGAGGGCCACACAGACCCCCACTCCAATAGTGACAAAGGCTGTATATTTTGTCTTTACTACTGGTGCAGAGATTAGCATTGCTGCCTCATGGATCCAGCATCCTGGCTTCAAATCTTTCACACAGTTGTTTGTGTGGAGTTTGCACATGTATCTGTGTGGGTTTTCCTCCTACATCCCAGTGAAAGGAAAGTTAGGATAATTGGCAATGCCACATTGGACGTGTGCAAATGTGGGCATTGTGATCGACTGCTGTTATGCTGGTTCCTACATTATGTTGAATGTTTCTGGTATATTCTCTGGCCTAATGAATCCCTAAATCAAATTACGTGAGCTTCAGAATGTATGTATTGGGCTGAAAATTGCCAGGGACACAACAGGACAAAATTATCCTGACAACTGGGTCACAATGTGATAATATAGCAAATTTATAAGAACATAAGAAATTTGACTAAGGACAGGAGACCACTCAGTTCATCAAGGTGGTTTGTTTAACTAAGAGCTAAACTATCCCAATATCTTATCCAGATACTTCTTAAAGGTGTTTAAGGTTTCTACTTCAGCTCCATAGTTTGGTAGTTTTTCCAGATTCCTGCAACTCTTCATGTAAAGAAGTACTTCCTGGCTTCACTCTTTAGTGTTCTTCTCCTTAATTTCCACTAGTGTCCTTGAGTAAGTGATCCACCCTTAAGTTGAAAGAATTCTGCTGGATATACTTTATCCATGCCTTTGAGAATTCTGAAGACCTGGATTAGGTTGCCATGCAGCCCCCTCTGCTCGTGACTAAACTGGTTCAGTTCTCCGAGTCTGTCACAGTTACGACATGTCGTTAAATCCTGGGATGAACCTGGTTGTTCTCCTCTACACAGCCTCAGGTGCTGCTACGTCCTTCTTGTAGCATTGTGAACAGAACTGCACACAACACTCCAGATATCGTCTCACTAGTGTGTTGTACAGTCTGAGCATAAAATCCCTCCATTTCTATTCAAACGTTTTAGGATATAATCTAACATTTTATTTGCCTTTTGAATTGTTTCTGAGAATTGCTTAGACAATGAAAATGTTATGTCATCATAAACCCCCAAATCATTTTAGAGGTTGCTTCTTGTAGGTCAGTGTCTCCCATCTGTTATTTATAACTGATGTTCCTTTTGCCTATGTGTAGCGCTTTTCTGCTTTAAGCTGCATTTTCCAGGTGTTCTTCCAGTTCAGAAGCTTGTCGTCTTCTTCATCTTTCCCCACTTGTGCTGTATATTGACACTTCCCGCCATAGTGATGATGTTGATCTTGCAGTATTAAGCAGAAGTTAATGAATGGTGTAAAGAGCGGTCATAGGAGAAGCCAAGATGCTGTAATGTCTATACCTGAGGGAGGTGAAAACATTATTTGCAGTAAGACCAAAGGAAGCAGTATCGTATCATTAATTGGTGACATTTCAATCACTGTGTGAACTACCGTATGGTTGTATTAAATATAATGGACCCTTCTTTTATAGATTTTGAAGCTTTCAAGGTATCATTTTGGTTTAAAAATCTAAGGCTGCCCCAAAGGGTGGCACAACAATACTAACGAATTACTATGGAAATTATCCAAGGGATGAAGTGGTGGCACCTAATGCTATTGTCTAGTGGCAACTTATTAGTGTGTATGTGAATTTTAAAGATCCCTTTTTTTCAACCAAATGCTATTCCATCTCAGTCTCTCTCATCGCCAGCATCATAACAATGAAGCAATTTTTCTTAGGCTTTATTTTTAGGTTGGATCAGAGTTTTAAAGAAACATGTACCAGTGCGATTCATTTGTTTAACTGGGGCTATCTTTGATTAATCTTTTTAACTGTGGGTTTTAGCTGAAATGTTAACACTACATGGCTATGTCCACACTACGACACATTAGTCTCCATTTCCACCTTTCAACCACACTACTCCAGTGTTTTTAGTCCCCAAAAATTGAGACTTTTGAAAATGCTCTCCAGAACTGTATACTCCTGAAAATGCTGACTCAGAGTTGCAATGTAGATGGGTGAAAATGTAAACTTTCAACATGCAGTCTTTAACATGCTCTGATTTGTTTGTGCTTATTACATAGCTTTTCCTTGATTGGTTCCTACTTATTACAACTCTTTCCCTGATTGGTCACATTTTACTAAAGAAAAGTGAACATAAGAGTTGCTTTCCATGGTGCTTGTTGTGTTGCTTATGTTTATGCATCTAAATTGCATTTTGTAAAGTTTGAATGCTGTATACTTGCGCAAAACTCAATTAATTTACCAGTCACTACAGTTTTGTGATAAATCCCCTGGCTGGTGGTGTTACCAACCTTTCAAGGATTTTTCCGCCAATGTGGGCAAACCCCATGGTAGATTAACAACTACGTCATATGTGTTCTTGATTAAGTGTGGACAGAGATACTTTGTAAATTATGTAAAAATGCTGTTGTGGATGGAGATCGTTTTCATTTAAAAATGTTTTTAAAAGAAAACATAGTATTGTGGATGTGTCAATAGAGTTCTCAGTGGCTTTGTTTCATTTTTTACTGTTGGGTAGAAAACTGAATATTCCAAGGAAAGAAGATGATATCATTTTCAATGTACAGTACATGAGAACACAGTATGGTTGAGTGGTTTGTACTTGTGCTGGATTTCAGGGCATCACAAAGAATTTGAAGTGTTACTGACATGAAACTTGCTGTGTTAACATTATAAATGCTGTATGTTAGTTTTCTGCTGCAGGTTAATTCTCTTCTGCATTCCACTATGTTGGGTGAGTTAATACAGCTTGATATAAGCTCTACAGCTTGATGAAGGAAAAAGCACTTAATCCCAGCAGATTTTGGAAATGATGGCTCATTTTCATCTGTCTGTATTGCTTTAAACTTTAGACCACAATGTCTAGTGGTTTTGTTCACTGTGCTGCATCTCCCACTAGGTACAATGGAATATGTTTGCTCAGGTCTCATAATGTTGTAGGCCACATGGTAGACTCGTAAAATCAATAACGGGAAGGATGTGTCAGGTTTAGCCATCTTATTAAAAAAATAGCAAGTATGTGGAGATATTTGTATTATAGCTGGTTTCATATATATATAAATAATATCTGTCCATCTATATATCTGACAGAGTTCTAACGGTATTTGACATGCATGTTACAGTGCAGTGAAGTTATTATCAAAGTAAATAACAAGAACAATGTCCTCTTAGGCTTTTTAAAATTTCCATTAGGTCAATTGGCGAGTTTCCTTTGTACCTTGTCTACATTTGGTCTTTTGGCCCAAATGCTGATGTGTGATAATGAGTGATAGATTATATTAAATTTCACTTACAGTATGATATATTTTATTTATTTGACTTGATACCCTAGATAACCGCCAAATCACAATTATAGCCATAGTTATACAACAATAGCACACTCTCTGATTGGAGTTTAACAGCTGTGAAATGAACTTAATTTTTAACTATCAATAACACTTTCATCAGGAAACTTGAAATGAAGTCCATTGGTTTTCAGTTTTATATAAATTTTGTTTTACATCCCACAATATGGAATGATACTATTGATACAGTGTGGTATACTGTATGCACTGTGGCATGAATTGACATTTTTAAATTTATAGTCTGTTGCTTTATCAAGTAGGTTAGGCTGCCTGCTCTATTACAGCTGCCATAATGATGAAAAGGCAACTTCAAAAAAACAAATTTCATCATACAATTATATTTTGGACATGCATTTAAATATAGAATTAGTTGAGCTGGAGAATAACTGAGAAGGGAAAGACACAAGTCAGGAACCAAACCTGAAAGGGATGTCAACTCATAACAGGGCACCCAGATGAACACAGCCAACCACATTCACTGAGGTCAGGCCAGTCTGGAGTCAAAATGGGATGTGGAAAGTAATTGGAGAAAACCCTCATAAATAAAGTCCACTCAGACATTGACCAAGTCAGACTGAGAATCAGAATCATGGGCTATAAAGAGTGTTGTATACTATTTGTTAATTTTGTTAGCTTTTCTATTGTAGAGTCCCAGCACCACCAAGTGCAATTCAGGCTTGTAAGACAGACTCTTGAACATTCCTAATGCTCACTTACACTGGGCCAATTTAAACTCTGTATTTCACATATCCTGCATATTTTAGGAATAATGAAATTGAGTCCAAGGTACAGTAAGAGATACTGGAGATATAATGCAGCAACAGAATTCACATTGCTACATTGCCACCCCAGCTTTCTTTATCCATCTGTTTTCTGTACCTTCTCCATTTCAGAGCCTATAGCATCAAGTACAAGGCGGGAATCAACTATATATGGGATTCCAGAAAGGCATGGCTCCTAACCAAAGAAACCAATTAAACTAATTTTCATGATTCTTTTGAGATGAAGGAAGTCAGTTCATATGCTGTAAGAAGTGCTTAGCGAGTAATAGCTAACAACTCTACCACCTTGTTGTCCCACTGTACATTATACTATATAACCTACTTATTTCGGTTCTGGGCTGTAGGGACTCAACACTCACCCGGACATCATTGGCAACAAGGCAGAAACTGACTCTCCATAAGATTCTAGTCCACTACTGGGCACACTTGCCCTTAGCCAATACAGAGCCACGGTTTAACCTGGAAAACAATTTTTTGGGATATTGGAGGTAGCTAAGGTACTTTGGGAAAACCAGCATGGGCATGGGGAGAACAGTGAAATGTTCATAAACTTTGCTTTGACCTGAAAAGCCTGGTGCTTAGATGTAAAACTGCTTTGCCAGCCATACAATATTTCCTTCCATTCTCTAACCTGGTTATTCACTCCAGCGTTGTTGTGGGCTTTTCCAGGCAGTGTTTGGGGGCAAGGTGGGCTCATCTACAACAGGGCGCTGGTCTATTGCAGGGCACACACGTGCACTCCTTCATACTGGGCCAATTTAGAGTCATTGGTGATGTTGGAGAGGAACTGGTGCACCCAAAGAAAAACATGTGCAGCTCCCACACAGGCTGTGATCTAAACCCGGGACACTGGAATTGTTATACAGTAACACTAATCAATGTGTCATATTTATTTGTGAATGAAGAGGCTTGGAAAGCTTCATGTAGCAAAGAACAGGGTCCTTTAAGACAGCAAGAGACATAAAGAATGCTTGCGGGGAACAGCCTGTTCTGTGTAGCATAGCAAAAACGTCTAGGATAGGGGAAGGGTGGAAACATTTCGCAGTAAATTGATATAGTACAGATTTTTAGTTAATTCTATTGTTATAAAAAATCATAGAATACATTTAAAATGAGTTTAATTTAAAAAAATACAATTCATTGTAGCCGCTTCATTTAGAAATGTAACAGATGCCGTCATTATCCATTACAGTTTTGCCAAACCAGCCTGAAATGCTGTCTTTTCCAAAATAAATAAATAAATAAGCTGCCTGGGGAAGCCTTGGAGATGCACCTGGTGCAGTGCCCTTCGTTTATGAGCTGTCGTTGCCTGCATCCCCATGGGGCAAATAGCTAACAGAGTATAGTGTGGTCCTGTTGACCAGCCCAAGGCATGAAACAAGTCATAAACCGAGGCTCCCCTGTCCAGAATGACCTGTTTTTTTCTCCATCTATCTGTGTCATGCTTTTATTGCCGTTGTCTTGTAAACTGCTGAGTGCTATGTAGTAAAACAAAGAATGAAACCGAATAAACCTTGTCATCTTGCAACGAACTCGTTGCCTGGAAGTGGGATTGTGCTCAGAAAAGTGCCGTCCTCATGTACTTCCAGAAATGCTAGTGAGCTAGGAGTTCAGATATTTTACCAAAAAAAAAAATCGGCCTGCATTGCTTATCTGCAGAGTGAAACAACCACATCATGTTCTGTTGTAAAGAACAATTGCTCAATCAAAAGAGTTCCTTTTTATTCCTTATTCGTATTATTGTGAGCAGTTTGAGCCCCATAAGCCTTTGCCGCCAGCAAGCTGCTGAGTAGGTATATTGCCAGTAGGTCTTGACTCTCAAATTCCTGCACCATGGGGCCACAGTTATTGTCTGATTTTTTTTTTCCCATTTCAGTCTTGGTTGCTGAATCCTTAATACAAAAAAAATGTGAACAATTCCTTATCTTGATTGATTGCACAGCTATGTCGGTGGTGGTGGGTGGAATCATAAATATGATGAGATAAATTACAAATGGAGTTAAAGTTTTAAGGCATTAAAAGAAGTTTAGGAAAATTCATCCCACTCCTCTAAAGATTTAGAGTGTGTGCAAAAATACTTTTTACAAAATATTTAATGTGAAACGAGCAGTACCACAATGTATTGGTTAGCATGGCTACTGTTCACACCTGGAGTTTTGGAGGAATTCCATATCCCTTCAGTTTCTGTGTGGAGTTTGCACATTCTCTTCATGCCAATGTACATTTTCCACACCATTTTAGTTTCATCCTACATTCACAAAACACAATTATTATTTGGTTAACTGATGGCACCAAATGGGCTCGTTGTGCGTTGGGACCATTCTATTTATTTTTTCTGTACTCAGTAATGCCAGGATAGGTTTGGACTGTTTATAACAATGTAATGAATAAAGTGAATGCAGGAGATTGGTGGGATTTATGATGTATAATGTCCTATGTAAAACAAATGTAATTATAAACATATTGTATAAATGATATGTTTGCTTTCTTTGAAATATATTTACATTTGACTATTCTACTAAAGTACTACTGTTGTAGATGTTTTTGGAAGAATGACACAATGGGTGGATTTGCCACTTCACAGCACTTTCACCTTTATTAGATTCCTCTCATGGGTGCCTTCTGCATGAAGATGGTGGGCTCACCCAGTGATTATATGGGTTTGCTCCCTGCACCTAATGTGTTAGGTTGACCGGGTGCAATAATATGGCTGGTGCAAAAGTGTCCTGTGATCGAGTAACATCCCATCGGGGGCTGGATTCACTCTTTCAGTAGCGTTTTCTAGGATACACTTCAGCTCTCTGTGATCCTATAAAGGCAACAGGTTTTGGTAAAACACTTTATACAGTACCTCTGAAGAGGTAATCCACCTGAAGCTAAGCATGTTTGGCTAGTACCTGGATGAGTGACCAACCAGGAAAGCTTGGGTTGCTGTTGGTAGATGTGTTAATGAGACCAGCAGGGGCTACCATTCTGTGGTAGTGATGGATACACCATACAGTAAAATATGATGATGAGACAAAAAAACAAGGTCTTGACTCTCTGTGATCATAAACGATCCCTTGGCATCTTTCAAAAAACAGTAGGGTGTCCGGATGTCCTGGCAAAATTGCCAATCACTGCCTTGATCATTCTGGCCCCTAATCACCCCCTTTCTCCATTTGGCTATCTCTCTAACCCGTTTAGCAACTAATTGCTAATGTGTGACTAGCATATTGGTGCAAAATGGCTGCTGTCACATCATCCAGATGTTTGCTGTACATTGGTGGTGGCTGAACTTATTTCCCACTGTCTATGTAAAGTGCTTTAAGTAGTTTGAACAGTAAAATAGTTGGTAGTTGATTCCATGCTGAAAATTAAAATTAGAAGCACTTACTGATTTTTTTTTTTTTTTTTGCAAGGCTCTATATAACTACAGATAAACTAATGCCAGAATATTATATGGAGGAATGTCTGGAATGAGGTTGTCCTGTCTTGTACTCTCCTTTAATTGCAAATCTTATAACAAACAAACATCTATAACTCAATGTTAACCATTGTCTTATTACAGAAACAAGCAGAGCTTACTCTTTAACATGAGGCCTTTCACTTTAGGCTCCATCAGTCAAGCAAAATGTTTGAGACTGTCTTCCATCCTTCACCAAGGAAAGCTATGTAATCGTTTGTTCACCTTTACAGACACTAATAAAATAATATACTTAAACAATTTTTAATTAATACAAGGAATTTTGAATGTCATATCCATTTTGAAAATTAAATATTAGGGAGGGTATGCAACACCTATTCCCATTTTGAGAATATTTTTTTCTATTGCTTCCCATTTCACTAAAAAAACTACTTGGACAATCCATCATCGGTGCACAGGCTTTTACCCTCTGTCATCCTTATGAACTCCTGGTTGTCTTCAAGAAGATAAAATTACTATGTGGTACCATGTAGTCGCCATTTGTTTGTGTGTTGGGGATGGTTAAAGGCACAGAAATGCATTCTAAGAGCTAATGCTCTCCTTTGTTTGTTTCATCAGCTCTCTCCCTAGACTTCTACACATATGCTAACACTAACACTATATTCGGTAGGACAGGTAGCAGAAAGACAAACTTTTTAATTAATCGTCCCACATTAATCCACATATGATAGCTCATTGCTGAGATTTCTTTTCTTATCACATCTGAAAAAATGAACGCATCACACCACACACCTACAAAAAGACCTACACATGTTTCAGAACTGGGCCAACACTTGGGATATACAATTTAATGTTGAAAAGTGCAAAGTGCTACATGTGGGCATGTCAGTTATAAATACTTGATTGAAGACACTGGTACAGGAAGCAACTTCTGAAAAGGATTAAGGGGTTGATGTTGACACAATGTTTTTATCATCTAAGCAATATGCAGAGGCAATTAAAAAAATGAAATGATAGGTTATATCATAGAAACTTGAATATAAATAGAGAGATGCTATGCTTACACCATATAATGCACTAGTAAGAGTGCAACTTGAGTACGGTGTGCAGTTCTGGTGTTCATGCTACAAAAAAGACATAGCAAACACTTGAAGCTGTGTAGAGAAGAGAATCCAGGTGTATCCCAGGATTTAAGGACATGTCGTACTCTGACAGACTCAGCGAGAATTAAACCTGTTTGGTCTCGGTCAGAGGAGACTATGTGAGGACCTATTCTGGGTCTTCAAATTTCCAAAAGGCATGAATAAAGTAGATCCAGCAAAATTCTGTTAGCTTTAAGGTGAATCACTTACATGAACTTAAATTAAGGGGGAGGTGTATTCAAGACTGAAACCAGGAAGCACTTCTTTATGCATGGATATGAAGCAGAAACCTTTTAAGAAGTATCTATATTGTGACAGTTTAGCCATTAGCTAAACAAATGACCTGATAGATAGATAGATAGATAGATAGATAGATAGATAGATAGATAGATAGATAGATAGATAGATACTTTATTAATCCCAAGGGGAAATTCACATACTCCGGAAGCAGCATACTGATAAAGAAACAATATTAAATTAAAGAGTGATAAAAAATGCAGGTAAAACAGACAATAACTTTGTATAATGTTAACGTTTACCCCCAGGAATTGAAGAGTCGCATAGTGTAGGGGAGGAACGATCTCCTCAGTCTGTCAGTGGAGCAGGACATTGACAGCAGTCGGACTGAACGGTCTCCTGTTTTTTTGTCAGATATCTTATGTTGCGAGTCCTGAAAAAGTTGGCCTCTCTTCGGCTCGAGTCATTAGTGTCCACCAGCAGGGGCCACTCTAGTGCAAACGGTCACGACACTGCCCGCTGTTAATTTTTTTTTTTTACATTCCATAAATAATCACATTGTAGAGTAAGTCTAGGATGCATACAAAAGTGGGACGTAAATTTGAGGGGATTACGGAATATCATATTTGAAATATTGTATACACAAATGTTAAGCTACAGTTTGTTATGAAAAGGTAACTATCCCCATAAGAGGTAATTTAAACTGGATTGCACAGATGTTACTATTCTGTATTTATATAATAATTTGAGTTTATTTCAGGTTTTTCACTGCAAAACTCACCGTTGTTCGGTGTACCGGAAAATCTATCTATGACAAAATTGATAATTGAATAATATCAAAATAAATGTTTCTAAAAATGAATCTGAACAGATGGTATCTTTTAAAACAATGACAAACATCAACACAGCCCTATGGTGCTATGGTATAAAAGTGCACAGCGCAAAACGAAAAATCTTCATGCACATAGCAGATGCATAAAGAGGACGGTCAGAAGAGAATAGACATACCTATAAGGCTTGAAACGATTCGCAATAATTGCATATTTACCGCCACTGACAGAGTTCATTATATAAAAACCTTTAAAACCAATATCATCCAGCCATTTCTAAAGCTCTTCATTTTCTCTGTAAAGTTTTCCGTGCGAGCGGTGCGCCTCGTTTCTATAATTGCCAGCGCGAATGACGGTTTCACGCGCAAGCGCTCCTGCGCCTATTTACCCACGTGAGCCACCCAAAGTACCGCCTTCCGCACATTCCCAAAGATGCGCACAAGCGTCTGCGCATTGGCCTCTCTTCAATCGGACCCGCCGCTTCTCGTTTCACAGCACTCCGCCAGAGTAGCGATTGGCGGATTGCTGCAGCCAATCGGCGAGCCTGTTTACCCTTGGGCGAGCGGCACGAGCTCATTAGCATGAAGCACCTCTGTCCAATAAGCAAGCATGTTTACCATCTCTCCCCTCCCCCCACCTTGCCTCGGCGGAGTGGCACGAGCTGAACAGGGAACAGAGAGAGTGGCTGTTTGGAGGACCGAGCGGCAGGTCCACAGCCTCTGTGCAGCAGCACAGCTGCACAATGGATCATGTTATACTCGTCTCTCTGTTAAAACACTTATTGGTATGCAAGGAATAACCTACCAGTAAGTCATTTATTTTCTATGTCTTTTAGGTGTATGAAAAATAATCCTAATATTATTGCTGCTCTCCATTTTTATGTATGTGTGCGTATATAGGGGTGATTGTTTATACACACACCAAATATGTGTTTATATATTACATATAAAATGTATAAGGGTGTGCGTGTACGTGTCTGTTATCTTAATGAATTTCTCCTAATGTGGTTAGCAGATTCATATTTTGTCTTTCCGTTTTCATTACTGAGTCTGTATATGTGTTCGACGATGTAATATTGAATAAAGACCATAATATTTACGTACAGACTCAAGACACATTCATATTTCGTGAAAAATTTGTGGGAAACGTGAAGACTTTTCCGCCCCAGTTGTTTTGTGTTCCAGTACTGTGTTTTCGCCCCCTTCATTTTGTTTTTCATGTCTCGTTTTTTTTCCTGATCTAATAACCATAAAATGCAAATTGATAATATTGTTTTTGAGAAATAGGACCCCGAGTAAAATGCATATGCATTTAGTTAAAGCAGGCCCTAAAAAATCAGCCTCCGGTTCTTAAAAATTACGCAGTTTTAGTATGTAACTGTATATCTGATTCACATAAACAATGGTATAAAATGTTTTGCTTCCGAAAAGCAATGCCCTTCGTCTGTTTAGCGTTTTTTCTTTAGGATGCGTCCCTTGTATCTCATTATGTTTTTACACAGAATAATGCGCACAACCTGCAAACAATTTTGCTGAAAGATGTATTTTTTTCAGAAATACATATATATATATTTATATAACTTCAGCTTTTTCACGGTTTACTTATTTGCTTATTTTTTAAACTGTTATTATTTTGTCTTGATCATTTTCGTGGGTTGTATGTAAACTGTGAGATCCATTCAAATATGAACAAAAGTATTGTTTTTCGTGTATCATCCATACACTATGTAGGATTGTTCGGCCAAGGAAAAGATTCGAAATGCAGCCCAATCATATACGATTTTTTTATTTATTCATTTATCGATTTAGATGCCTATTTTTTATACTTTAAAGCATTGACTTTACAAGCTTTGTACTCTCATGGATTTGAGTAAGCATTTCTTCGTTTTTCATTCATTCAGTTTTTGTTAATATATAAATACTTTAACATCTATATAAAAACGCATTAGACCAAATAAATACAATATAACAAACAATATACTATTATTAATAAAGTTGGGGAAAAAGCAGAACATATATAATATAAATACCATGTCCAGCATAATGCACAGTAATAATTTGCTTCTTCCCATTCATGTATTAACTCATAATAAAAACAAAGGCTTCTGAATATGCGCGTGTATTTTTAAAACGCACCTTCTGAACATACAAGGAACGTTTAGTAATTTATACACTTGTTTTATATACATGATCGGGGATTTGTTATATGTTGTACGGCTATATTACCAAGTATAATTAATGCAATGTAATAAAACGCGTCTGCTTTGTAATGCATCCACGTCATTATTACATTTTTTAAAAAATATACACAAAAGTTGCATGAAAACGATATCCAAATACCGTATTGAACGCGATTTTTTTTATCATAATGGGTTGATTGTGTATACTGTATACGGTGTGTATGTATATATTTGAATATCTACACTAGCTAATCCTGTTCCGTGCCATTTATTGAATCTCGTGTATAACATGTAAAAGAGCTTTAATATGTCTGAGCGCGCGAGTATTATGGTTCATATCTGTAGCTGAAACTTACTCCACATCAAAAGAGAACTTCCTTTGATTTCCAAAATATGGTCAATTAGCACGGCGCCGCGATTGTGAACAATTTACTTCAAATTTCTGGTTAATGCTTCCTGCCCGCTCTCTGCTTTGGTTTTGTTTCTTGCATCTAGAGATATGGAGCCTTTGGAGGTAAAGTACTGGGGGTGTATTTTTTTCTATATATTTTACTTTATTCGCTTGTCTTGCGCTCATATTCTTTGTGATCTTCGTCCTCACCTTTAATTAAAGCAACTGTGCTGTTAAAGTTTATGGATTCTTTTCTCCATCGTTATCTCTTTTTACAGACGCATTTTGTTCTGTTTTCCTTATTATTGTTCACAGCACGAAGCATGGAGGAGGCTCCTTCGCGCTTACGGGCGCGTCGCGCTCCGTCAGAACAAAGCGGCTCATGGCGCTGGGTCGCCGAGCTGCTTGCGGTGCCATTGACGCTACGCAAGGCAGCCCACAGTGCGCGCCTTCCCTGCTTCGGTAAATCTGAGCACGGTCTTTCTTTTCTAAACCAATTATTTGCATTACTCTTATAGCTTTATTCAATTCCTGCGCACACCAGGATAGCGCAGGCCCTGCATAGAAAGCCGCTCGTATTCGCATAGCGTATATTATTTACAGCGATTTGCTTAGGGTTTTGGCGCGACTCAGCCTCATTTCGCTCGGAAGCGCACAGTTTATCGTAAATATTCTGATTGCAGAGTATATCAGAGCAGATCCATTTTGCTTTTCCGTGAAGTGCATGACATCCGCTTTGTTTTCTGTCCGTGTCTCTCCTACACACAGAACTTACTGTGGGCATTTTGTATGTTTCTTGGAGACTCGAGAAATTGCGACGGCCCCTGCGGAATCGAGTCGCCTTCCGGGCGGCCAAGGAAGAACGCAGAGCCGAGGTCTGGACAACACGAACCAGCGAGAGCAAGAGAGATCTGACGCTAAATGGTAGCAGCCACTACAAGCTCCTGGTGCGCCAATCGGAGTGAATGGCCCTGTAGATGGAAGCATTTAACATCGAGGACAGGCAGAAGAAATAATGTAATGAATTTCCACCTTGTGATCACACGAGAAAGATATTTATTTTACAGCGTTTTCTAAACAAATGTTTTGTATTGTACAGCACTACCAGCCCAGTCGCTGTCCGATCGCTTAGCGCGTTTGCTGAATTACAAAAAATAGTAATTTTATGTATACATGAATTAATATATAGCACAAATATACGTTTTTCACTCAAAAGTTATCATTACTTGGAAAACGAAATAAGCGTATAGAATTCGAGCATCGTATTAAGCCGTTATGCACGTAGTCCTTAGAGTGCAAAACAGAAAAGTATTCAATTTTATTGAAAATTGCAAAGACTAATGTAACAACTGGAATTGTCTATTGGCATGAGGCTACGCCAACAGTAAGTTAAATCGTGCCGTTTAGCAATACTACAATACAGTATATAGATTACGTTGTTGCAATTGCAGTAAAAAATTGAATCCCGCAGACTGGAGTATTATTCGATAAAATGCATATTTAAAAAAATAAATACCATTATCAAGTACACTGCCTGTAACTGATCAAAAGCTAGCGTATGATCTTGTACTGTGGATGTAAAATATACACGTGATTGATATTAATATAGTGAATGTGCACAATTTTAAAGCATTGTGGAATATGGATTTGAGAAGATTTATACTTGTTTTGTAAATGTTGTCCCAGGAGTGAAAATTTAGTAATCTGTGTGAAAAGCAAGAACGTTTAGATGTATCTTTTTCAAATTATATTTATTTTTCTCAGTTGAGGAATTGTAGTCAGTTGTTTTACTCGAACATCCTCAAACCAGTTTTTATTTAATCCATGAAAATTTAATGTTATGAATAATTTCATTTTGTAAAATTAATAAAAACTCATAGAAAAATATTTTGGACATTTACAAGTTTCAGAACACCTCTTTATGACAGTGACAGTAATGAAAAGATTATGCAATGGTAATCACAAATGAAAGATTCTTACAGAAGAATGTACAGTATGGGTAATTTTTTGTCTTTGCAAAAATTAAACATATTTTAATTTCATTAATTAGCATCACAAATGATAAGATACTAATATATATAACATGTGACAAAGTTCTTCATTACTCTATATCAGATGTTTTTAAGAGTACTTATGCAACTTTATTTTCAAAATAATGACATTTTAAGCAGGAATAATGACAAATTTAAACATACAGTTAATAAGCCTTTGTAGTATTTGTACATTTAATGCACATAATGCATATGGAGGATACATAAGTACTTTTTGTAATACTAATGATAGTAAAGCATTCAGAACAGTACATGCAAGTTATTTTTTAAGTACTTTTTGTAATACTAATGATAGTAAAGCATTCAGAACAGTAGATGCAAGTTATTTTTTATCACCAAATATATATATAATATATATGTTAGCATTTAATCATTATCATGTGTTGGAAATCCATTTCCCATAAAAGAGAAATATATGATGCTAAAACAAATTCACCAATGTTGTGTATGCCTTATTTTCTAAAAGTTAAGTGTATGCCATAAACATTATTAATAAAAATATGATTTATCTTTCAAATGTAACTATATAGATATTAGGCATATGATTAAACTACAGGTAATTGTAAAGTAGTTGTTACTGGGAGACAAACTTTCTATTAATTACTCTTTAAAATGAACACAATGTAGACTTGCATATTAAAATGTCTGGTTGTAACAGATTAAAAATTAATTATAGGCTTAATAATAGAAGAATAGATTTGGCAGGCAGGAATTATTAACACTTCTAACTATTCATCTGTTCACCTAAATATGATTTCTTTCTACACCTACCATTTCTTTTTTTGCAGTACTTTATATGATTGTTCCAAAAATGACCCAGCTAAAGACATTATTTGTCAGACTTACAACTGATACAGTACTAGCAGTTAATACTTTAAAAAATGTATACATTATCTTGTCAGCCTTTAGGTTACACATGTCATTTACTGTATGTAGGTGACACAACACGAAGTGTGTGGGTTCATTTAAATCTTCTTCAGGTTTGCTTTTCAAGCATACCTAGTAAAAGATTTTTAAAGAAGCAATGTACTTTAACTTAAATTCTAGTTGCATGGCAAGTCCCACTGCATTAGACAATTCATCTCCCATGCGTGATGTCACATACATTGTTACGCAGAGTGAAAAAAAACAATCCACCCATTTATCTCTTTAATTTTTCATCAGATGACTTGATACAACTGGGTTCACCGCTGTCCACTTCGTGATTGTTGTGAAAATGGTATTAATTTAACATTTTAAAATCTAGAGAGAAGAGTTACATTGTTGTTTTACTTTTTTAAAGCAATGTTTGATTTTGGACTGTTTGTCACATAATTAGAATGTTTGGTGGAGATGGATAAATATAGAAATATATATAAATTTATTGATACATAGAAATGTCGTGTTTGTATATCTTTTCCAGCTAAACAAATAAATTCATTAATAGTACAGTACCACTAGTGTGTTCTGACTAAAGGTACTTGTGATGCAAAGCATAATATATTGCAGTGGCATTTAGAAATAGAAACATCAAATGTGAGCCAGGCCCCATAATGAAATGTTAAAAAAAGATATAACTATGCAAGTATGTATTTATATATGCATATGCGGATATATTATAGATGATTTATGGAAACTCAAATGTATATTTTTAGCTGTGTGCCTTAACAGTTTATTCAGCCTCCAAAAGTAGTAACATTATTTAAAGAAGAAAAAAATACCTCCTGTACAAAAAAATAAATTTTGACTGCCAAATAAGTGCATATTTGTGGATCTTGTTTTGTTTTTTTTTACCCTTGAGGACAGAGTCCAAATGTAAGTAAGGCAATAAGATACATTTTTAAGAATATGTGTCTTCTCTTGGGGGGTGTGCATGTTGGGGGGGGGGGGGGGGGTTGTTTTGTAAATTGAAGAATTACACAATTTAGAATTTCCTTTCCCCATTAACATTATTTAAAGTAATTTAAAATATAAACCTTTTTAAGAATTCTTTCTCATCTTTGATTTTATGTAAAAGAATATTTATGTGATTAGATGGATTTGCTACAATTAGAGGGCAGTATTATTTTTTGTTTCCTACTGGCAAGTGTGAGACACTGAAAGTCTGCTCAATTTAAGGTTTTTGTTAAGGTGGGAGGGACCTAAAATTTGTCCTTAAATAAAGTATCCAGTCTGTTTTCTGGACATCTGGAAGACTTGAACAGAGTACTACATGGTGCTTATGCTAAATAATTAGTTGATATTTGTGATCTTAGACATTTTTGGAGGGCATTGGAAACATTTTTTTAACAAAGTACACAACCGCGATGGAACTCATAGTCTCATGTTATTATTACTAATATTGATTACATTTTTTTTTCACACATTGAGTTATCGACAGTCTTGACCGTTCTTTGAAGCTATATGCGTTTTAAATGTGTGCAAGCTGTTTATTTAAACGTTTAAACGATTTGACTTTTTAAGGATATTGAAAATGTATTTCATTTATTTTATATTGTACTGATTGCCATTTTTCTCTTTGTCTTTTTACTTCTACAGAAACACATAAAATGACGACAGGCGAATTTTTGGACTGTAAGCGACAGCAGTTTGCCGCAGAGAAGACGCGTTCAATTCTTTAACAGGATTATATCTTTTTATTTTTTCATCGTTGTGTTTGATTCATCAGTCCCCTGCTCGCCCATTTTCCATCCCGCGTCTGCCTTATTATAGGCTGTTTTTTTATTTATTTATTTTTTATTGTATTGCTATTCCCTGGGATATATCCTCTACGTTTCAATGGAAGGCCGGGATTTCGCTCCGCCGCCTCACCTCCTGTCGGAGCGGGGAGCGCTTGTCCATCGAGCTGCCTCTCGAATCGCAGCGGCTGGTCACAGCTCCGTGCAGCACCCCGGACACTTTCAGCCAGGGAAATACTATCCGCCTCCTATACCAATGGCCCCACACTCAGGTCAGTCACTCGTCTTGCTCTCTCTCTCTGTCTGTCTGTCTTTCAATGGTTGGGTAGAGCCGCGCCTCCTCTCCTTCGAGGCCCCCTGAGCCCAACTTAATTATTGCAAAAGGAAATTAGGGAGACGTTGTGGCTGTTAGGGAAATCAGCAATTTCTGCAGACGCTTTACATTTTATGTGCTAATTTTAGACAATATTAACTTTTATTAAACAGCTAATTTATTTGTGTAGACGTTTGTCGTAAAATGATGATGCATTTTGAATGTTACAAAACCAGAAAAATGTGTTAAATTGTTACCAGAACATTATTACGCCCATGTATTCTTCGGTGGCGAAGTTATTCTATTTTAATCATGGCTTTAAAACTGGGGCTCATATTATCGATCTTTGGAATGAGGATGCAGTTTTACAGGCGCACGTAATTAAATATGTATCTAATAAGAACGTATAGTTAATCAAAAAATCTGTTTTACCTTTAACAATTTTTATGTCTATGTATGTGCGTAAATAGGCGTTTGTTTACTCCATATGCACAAACACGCATAGGTCATCGGTTATTGATTCCTACATACTGCAGGCGTTCAGAAGAGAAATGCTTTGTATGTGTTCTGCTTATTTTATTTATGTAGATATATATATGCATATTTGTAAAGAGGGGCCATAACGATGAGGCTAATTAGTTTTAAGTATGTAGATTGCATATTTTTGCATTAGTCCTGTTGCTTTGTATTTTTATCTTATCTCGCGCCATTCTCATGTTGTTTTCCGTTTAAAATATGCTTGCATTTAAAAAAAGAATGAATGAATGGACATCGTTTATGTAATCTTTGGAATTAAATAAGGTTTTAATTATAGTGACATGCGTAGTTTTGATTAGTTTATAGGCCATGATCTGGTGATTTATTTTTTAATTTATAAATATTTTGTATAATTACTCTTTGTAGTGCAAAATTCTTTATAAGTAAAACATTGTTTTCAAAATCACATATCAGTGTTTAGCTTGTTGTATTTTTGGCCATTGCAAGTAAATGAAGGAAATTAATATTTGAAAAGTATAAAACTTCCTTAAGAGTTGACTCTTTTGACTAGAAGGGGAAAAATAGTGGCATTATTTAGAAAAGTGTATTGTACAGTAAAAATTTTTTTTTTGAGAATTTATTTTTAAGGTGAAAAAACTGTTGTCAACGTTTGGTTTTCTGTGCTGGCAGAATTTGTAAATACACTCCAATGTGAGGTTCTTTTGCTTTTATGTGTAAAACGAATATTCTTCAAAGGTAAATTACTTGTTATTATGAGCAGGGTACAGTGTAGATTAAGTTCATGCACAGTTCGGTCACTTTTGAATCCATAGTCAGTTTTTTCCCATTTTAGTTTGAGTAATGTGCTAGCTGCATATTATCCACTACTATAGGCAGTTGCCTTTTTTCCTTTATTCATACACAGTCCCAGGTTTGCTTGAAATTACATTTGAAACACATATTCAAAAGTTCAGTGTTCCCTAAATGTTATCATACATTTAAAAGCATGACATAAATACATAAGTGCATAAAAATAATGAAAAGCAAGAAAAGACTTTTTGTTTCACAAGTGTTCACTTTCTGGAAGTTATTACTTATTTTTATTTGTATGCTCCAGATTTTGTGCTTGGGTTAGCCAATAGTTTTTTCATGATTTAAATTCAAGAGCCTGGTTACAGCTGCTGTGATTTAAGTTCTTACAGCTAGTAGATGAGTGTAACTGTGTGTGTGTGTTCTTGTGTGGGAGCTTTGGTTAGGGTCAGTCTTGTGTTCAGTGAGGTTGTGTTCGGGCCTGCTGTAATACCAGAAAATCCTGTTTCTATATTGAGCTCTGATGTGTCAGGGTGAGAATGGGCTGTTGGTGCATGTGTTAGGTTTAACAAGTGGCTTTGGTATCCCATTAAAGGGTCCCGAAAGCAAAAGCAATTGGTTGAAATAGACTCAATAGCATACATCACAAATATTAACTGTTTGCAAAGTCATAGTTTACATACTTTGTTAAATTAGTACTACATTGAATACAATTTATAAGCCTGTCAAGTAAGTAAGAAAATTTGAAATTAATTTTAAGTAAAGCACTGAGTTTCATGACAACATATGTGAGTCAAAAAAGTTTCTTTCAAATGTATTACTACTCCATAAATAGTCTTTAATTAGTCATTTTTGACTATATGTATTGTTTTGTTTCTTTAAGGATCTTAATGTTACATTACTTACTGTCTTTTAATGTTTTACTGTGTAACCCTAAAAAATAGTGATCATTAAATATTTGATATAACATGACCATTTGTATAATTGGTTATTATTTTATTATTTTTAGTGTGAAAGATTCTTAAGAAATAAAAAAAAAAAAAATGACACTTGCAAATGCCTAGCAGAAATTTCAGCACTTATTCAAAGGCAATTTCTAATTAATATATTAACAATATATAATCTTACTTTTGTTTATCAAAGTCCATAGTAAAATATAAAGTAGTGCATTTTTAAAATAGTTTGTTACTATGCAAAAAATATATAGAAAAAAGTTGAGATATTTAGTTTTATTTTCATATTCCACATGTAGCATTATTCACTTTGAATTTTTCAATTATTTATGTGTGTGCTTTGACTGTGGTTAACACGTGGTGAATATTAATAAAATTATTCAGTTAGTTTTTTTTTGTGTTTTGTGTGATTTATTTATTTATTTTTTCTTTTTTCATTACATGCTATATATTTTTAGCATTTAGGTGCTGAAATCTGTCTGTCTGCTATTGCTTACCAAATATATTACATATTGTACATGGGGATATTAGGAGCAACTTTTGGTTCAGGCAGTTAATGTTATTGAGTGAGAAATTTTCATTGGTGAAGCTGTTGTATTTCTAAGATGTAATATTTGCCTTGTACTATTTTTCTTTGTTGCAAAACAAATTTAAAATGAAAGGTTCTTGAAATAATATTATTCAATACTAGGTATTCTATGTTTCTCTTGCATTAAGTATATATACATAATGCTCATTGGAAAAAGCAAATGCATAAGTAGGTTTCAGTTTTAGACATTATTTTTTGATTAAGAAAATGTGATATGGAAAGATACCTCTTTATATAAAAAATCAATATTGGATACATTTTATTTTAAAAAATATTTGCTTAAAATGAAAGGCATTTTTCTGTTTATTTCTTTTTCATTTTGATCAAATGTTTCTGTCTTTTTAAAAAAAAAAAAAAAAAAAAATGACACAATCGTTCAAACTATGTCCTGTGCAATTTTGCTCTTTCCATGAGATTGCATTTATATTCTATACAAATTGTATGGATAAATGTTTATGCATATATGTGCAGTAATCACATTCAACTTGGTTGAAGGAATGGTGCTTAAAGTGTGATTTTAATG